>NW_027115321.1:487084-501063 GCF_000696795.3 Halyomorpha halys | reverse complement strand
ATCCACATCATATTTACAAATATATAAATTAAATTATAATAAACTAAGAAAAAATAAATTAATAAAAAAAAAATTAATTTTAAAGTAAACTAACATCTTAAACACAATTATTCCTATTTAAAATATTTGCATTCAGCCAGAAGAGGGAGTTCCGAAGCGAGCTTTTTCCCCACTTACGGAGGTAAGAGCAGGTCTCCGGAAGATCCTGATGCTTCTCTCTCAACCGTGCAGCTGGTATTAAAAGCCAGTAGAGGATGACTAGAACACTATTGGGTTGTATTGAAAAAAATATACTGAATTACTTAAAAATGAAATACGAAACTAAAACAAGAAGAAAACCTACTCATAATACAAAGTGAAATGAACTCAAACGCCAGCAAAAATAAGCTGCGAAATCCCCATTAAAATGAAAATTCGACAATGTAGAGCAAATGAGTGTCCCATTGTTTATTTACTTTGCTAACCCAATGATTGGATTAGGAGGTCTAATTTTCAACCGAGCTTGTTCAATTAAAGCAGATTAACTCCTTTACAAACTTTGTCTTTGCTGTTTGATATTCTGATGTGCCCGATCCGCTAACTCCTTTGTGTTTCATAACTCATAATTTTTCGACTGGATATCACTGAATTGTCAGCTTCAAATAAATGTGCATAGAAACCATAGGTTCTGTAGTAACCTATAGCATAGGTTTAGTGTTAGTAGTAAATTAAAAAATAAATATATATATATAAGTTACAGTCAGCTGGTACTTCGATGTCAGCTGACTGAGGAGATCAGCTGATCATGTGTATATATAAAGACGTGCTGAACCCAATAAAGCCAGTATGTTACAGCAGTTCAAACGTATTACATCTTATTCCTTCTTCTCTTTTTTGACATTTTGCTTTTGCCAATACTTAACTTATATATATAGTTGACCGTATAAGTTTAAATATAAAATGACAATATAACAAATAGTTTTTAACTACTTAATGTTGGACGTTTCGCCCCACTTTAGCAATAGGTTAAACAAACATTCTGAACAGCCCTGATGAAGCTCTGCATAGTGGGGCGAAACGTCGGATATTAGTTAAAAAATATTTGTTCTTTTTTGATCGCACCCTGACCATCTTCTTATATTTAAAAAAATAAAATAAAAAGGTAAGTCAAAGGGACTCTCAAATAGAGCGAATCGATTTAATTAACCACTGTCACCGTGACAAATATTGGTATTATAATTACACGTAATATTTAATTAACTGAAGTAGATGTGTTCTCCTCTTACCTATAATTGTTCGATATGATCATTATTCGTAGTGATCACACTAAGGCTATAAGAGAACTAGAAGAAGGAGTATAAAATATCTACTGATTTGATCACATTTGTAAACAGTTCTTCGAGATAACCCAATTCAATTGATAGTAACAAAACATAAACATTGTCATTGATATTCCCACAGGAATAAGTCACAATGAGTGAGACCAGGGCCCTGTTTCATAATGAAAGCTAACAGTATTAGTTCAAAGAACAAGTATAGAAACAACGTGGTAATAGCAATAATACTTTTTTTTATAATAGAGAGGACTATTAGTGATATTGTAGGAGTTAAGTTACTATTGTACAAGTCAGTGTAATTGAATAAAGTTAAAGCGACAAGACTAATATTATTAATTTGTACTTAATTATGAAACAGGGCTCTAGAAGCTTACCGCGAAATGTGAAGAAAGCACACTTGAGACTAACCCACCACCAATCATTTCAACCATATTTTGATTCTAAAGCGATCGTACTGGCATGTACAAGATCCAATGAGGTCGCTCTCTGTCCTACTGAAAAACAGAGTCACGTATGTGCGTTTGAAGCAAAATGAAGTGTATTAAATATAATTAAAAGGCTATACCACTACAACCCATGAAGGGTCAGGGGTTAAGAGGTACTGTTACTAAACCAACGGTTGTGCAAGCAGGTGATTTGGCCAGAATCCAGCCAATTCAAGAGGCTGGGTGGAACCTAGGAGGGCTCCAGAACCCACAGGAGTTGACTCACGGCTACAGTATAACAGAAAACAATTTTCTTCCCAGGCGGATTCCAACTCGGGTGCTAGGAGTTAGTAGCCACGCGATTTACCCCGTGGCTACCGCGCTCAAAAATGAAGTGTATGGTTTTTAACAATTCGTGACAGCTTTGACCTATGAATATGGTGTTTTGTCAGTAACATCATCAAAACTTAGAGAACTCAAAGACAGCATGGATTGTGATAGACTCTGAAGTCTGTATATGAAAAAATATATAGAATATAAAACATTTTTAGTTACAAAAATAAGCACAAACGTTTCTCGTAGGTTGTCCTGACAACCATCTTCGAGTGCTTCTCTAGATGTGAATAAAGATAACCCTGTTCTGCCCTTTCTAGTCCTTGGGGCTAAATATATATACACAAAACAAGATAAGAAATGGGGTGCTATGTTAGGGAATATTTTTTGCAATCATCAATCAATCTAATTTTGTGTAGATAAGAGGTAGGAACATCTAGAATCTATCTAATGGGATATCTTAAAATAAGTAGCAAGTGATTTCAAGGAAGAGGGGATCATGCCCAATAATATCATAGGTCCAAAAGGAGGGATGGGATATTTGTGCCTTTGTGGGAACTTACTTAATATATGTTAAATATAAAATAGTTAAAGAGATGGGTGCATATAGTAGCATAAAAGCTTGGACCACTTCTTGCCTTCAGTGGTGATAAAGTAGAAACACGTGATTGGGTCAAGGTAACAAAGAAAAGGTCATTTTCTCTTGTTTTTATTGGTTAGTTAGATCAACTATAATAGGCCATCTGTTCTTAGGAACAACTATATAGTTTATAACAATAGCTGTTAAATACTGTTTATAATAATGGCAATACTAATTGTTTACCAATAATAACAATAGCATTTGTTAACTGTCATGTGACTCCGCGCACTACAACCGTGAGTTCCTTGTGTACTGATATATAAAGTTTCTTAAAGAATGACCCTTCATTAATGAAGAAATTACTATTGACTATCTGTTATATCGACTAGCAAACAGACAGAAAAAAAAAAGACATCCCGCGACAAAGGAATAAAGTTTTTAGATTCCTAATCAATCAGTCAAGTAACTAGTTAATTTTCCTTTAATTTGAAGATATATACATAGAAGAATAATCTAAAGTAGACTTGAGAAAATATTAAAGAAGTTAATGTATTCGAGAACTCAATGTGATTGGTTCGTATTGAACAAAGATGGTTTATCTTGTTATCCTTGTAAAAGCAATTTACATACAACTTTTTTCCAATTGCTTTTTGGTGATAAGACGTTCTAACATTTATATTATCTTTTACACTGTCGATCATGTTGTCCTGACAGGAGCCTTTAGGAAGCTCAATATACAGAAATCCTACAAGAGAAGACAGAGGCAATGGGTAGAGGGAAGGGAATAGAACCGTCAGTGACAATAGCATTCATTGACTTATCCCCTAAGGACTTTTATCACTCGGCAGGGTTCCAGGCAGCCTTGTTTGCCTCCCTTCCTCCAGTCAGGTGTTCCAGCTCCAGCCTTTGCTAATCACCTGTCTGTTTAACATCTTTAATTGCCCTCAAAACAGCTGAATTTGCGATTCATGTCAGGTCATAGGAATGATGTCAAGCATCAGATAATTTCAAATATATATACATACATATATTACATATTACAAAAAATAATAAACTCCTAGATTTAGTTTTATCGCTGTCTATCCTGACCATGTAATTGTAATTTAGCTCACTTTCAATTATTCGGAACTGATATAAACATAAAACCGAAATTTTGTTTAGCTTTTAAAATTTTTTAGCAACGTTACAAGACACTTCATAGAAGCAGTTACAAACATTTAAACCTGGCTATTCATCTCTTATTTAAACCTCACTATTATTAACTATCGACATGATTTTAATGGTTAAGGCACTAACTTGAAAAAACCTGAAATATTACAACACTACAAGTATTAAGCACTGATCGAAGTCAGAATCACATTCTATCTCTAGATTATTCCCTTACTAAGTGGTATGCATTAATTACATTACAGAGCCTGAGTGTGCCCCAGGAGGGATGATCCAAAGCTGATATAATAGAATAACTAAATTATCTGCAGTAACTGAAAAAAATTGAGAAATTACACAGTGCCTTACTCACTAAGCTAACTCGTTAACAGCTTTATCACGAGAAATATCATACTCTTTCCAGATCCTCTCAGAATGCAGTTATTTGAATTTGAGGGTGAAAACTACAGACGGTCATTATTGTCCTTTTAACTAAACATTTATTAGGTTAATTATTTTTCTTCCACGAACCTGCCAGCAAGGACCAGGCGAATATCATTTTCGATTCATCCTCACACCTTCCGCCTTCTTTCTACTCCAATTCCCTTTCATCCTCCTGGACTATTCCTCCCGCTCTTCCTCATTCAATTTTCTCTTTCGTCTCTCTCTCTCTTTCCCATAAGAACCCCAACCTGTTTTGGTTTATTCCCATAAAGCTCTCTACCCAAGCAGTCTTCATCCATTATTTTTAATCGACCCAGTTCCTCTTTTACTAGTTTTACATATTACCCTATAATTGTTAATTATTAGACTAAATCCTAAAGGTTTTTTTTAAATATAATAATTTATAGTACTAATAATTTTGGAAATTAAATAAAGATAATGTTATTAAATAATAATTAATTACAAATATAAACATGATAGATAATTCCATGAATTTAAAGAAGTCAATGATTTTGTTAATATTCACCTCATGTTCGCACAATGCCCTGGATAATTGGTAAGGGTCTACAATGTTTCTTGATCGCTCTGGATCGAGGACAGATCTCGAAGACAGCCATAATCCCTTCACAGAGCTTACACTGAGGTGGATCTTTCCTCGTCATAACAATATGGCCATCTCTTAAGATGGGCATGGGTCAGACACCTGCAGTGTCTAATTCTGAGGCGCGTCCACCTCCGCTCTTCTACATTGGAGGATGAGGCCTAGAAACTCACCGTAGTCTTTATGAATTTAATATTTCCTGATGCTGTCATGTAATATTTCGATACCTATTGGTCGAAACAGATCTGAAGGGGGAATGTAAGGTGGTGTTATATTTTTTTATGAGTGGACTTCTGTTGCAGTTCATCCAATTTTTCGTTTCCAGAACTAAGAACCCGGAAAAATATTATTTTTTATATATTTTTGAGGGTTTAGAAGAACTTCCAATCAGCTTAAGGGGCCTCTACATGTTGGCCGAGCCAAGGCGAACTCAGACATACGCGAGCATGTGGATGGGTGGCTTGGCTTGGTTGGCCTTTGGGGCAAAGGGGTTCGTGAGAGCGCTCGAGTACCATCTCCACCATTGTTATTTGTCTAGTTGCAACTGAGAGCTGTGCAACTTTTCATGTGTTGTTTAAGTACACAGTATGCACTAAAATAACATATTTCTTAAGTAAATACATCGTTTAATAACATTTATAAACAATTGAAATTCTTACAATAAATAAAAAATGACTTGCACCACTTTCAGTCCCACAGGCTGAAATAGTTAATACAATACGTTAACTTCAATAACACAATACCCAATAGGTTAATTTTTTATACAGAAAGAAGAATAAACGTATTAGTATATCTTTACAATCTAATCTTCCATTGTATACATTTTTTACAAGATTATATATACAACAGCACAATTATGAAAGTTAAAATAAAAGATGAATTTAATTATTTTTTATTTAATTTTAAGCTTATCTAGTCCGATTTTTGTGAATTGTCATCCACCATCTTCTTTGTCGTATTTTACGTTTCATTTGTTTCTTTCATTTTCTTTTGTAATAAAAATAATATAATCCCAGGGCAATTGCTGAAATCACTTCAACGTCCTCCATGTTTGCCTCTCTGAATAACACTGTCATGGGGATGGTCCGCACTTTGATTGCCGAGCATTTGTATGAGCCTCCGATCCATGGCGAGCGGCCAACATGTGGATCCACCTTTATGTTCTGGCCATAGGCTTAACCTGAAAGGTTCTAGGTTTAAGATGGGGAACCCTTATGTAAAAGTGACAAAAGGCGCCATCTAGGAGAACAGGGACAACCAGCAATGGTAGGGATAATCCCTTAAACTTTAAACCTGAAGACGCAACAAGGAACCGGCCCCACTCTGTTACAAGCACCATAGGAGAGAGGTGCAGCTCAACAGGAGCAAGACGAACAGATACCCTATCTCAATATTGGGTTCCTGCCGCTCACACCAAGTAAGAGAGCAACTTTCAACTTTTTACTAAACACAAAAGAGTGACCCATCATTATCATCATCTCATCCCAGCAATAACTTTCCAACATCTAAATTTTAACTTATCAAATCACTAACATTATTATATTAACTTTGGGCTTACCCCCCCCCCCTCGCTACAACATTCAATCTCTCTTCAATATATTATTTTATTTTTATCAATCATTTTGTTATAACTAAATCCCACTTACATATTATTAATTTTAAAATGCTTTAAATAGTTTTATGATGATTATCCAGATTAGTTATTTTCTATTGTCCATTACGGTGCAAAGTAATACAGTTTCAGTTTAAGTAAGTACCAGGGACCAAGTCTTTATAGGCAGTGCCAGGACCAACTTGCCAGGGAACTTTGCTTTACCTAACTGCCAAAATACTCTATTACTAAATATTCCTTTTATATAATAATTTTGAACTTTTTTCATAATTTATCAACTCAATAATGGAAATATTTCTTTTTCATTTCTAGTCATTAGATTAATTATTTTCTCAAGCTACAAAACATGAATTGTTTTCATATTTATGACTCATTGATAAATATCTTTTAAAGCTACCCACATCAAGATAACAATTATTATTTTTTTATTAAAATGTGTTTATTTGAAAAATTTACAAAAAAATGTTTCACATAACAATAAAAAAAAAACACACATAGACAAAGATTGGTTATTTTCTATTGTCCATTACAGTGCAAAGTAATACAGTTTCAGTTTAAGTAAGTACTAGGGACCAAGTCTTCATAAGCAGTCCAAGGGACCAAGTCTTCATAGGCAGTGCCAAGGACTAAGTCCTGATCGGCAATTCCAGGAACCAAGTCCCCAGAAACAGTATATCATTTTATTTTTATCAAACTATAAAGCTCTAAAATTTATTATCAACCAGGAAAACGGAAACCTGGCTTTTTTATTTAATATTTTTTTTTTTTATTATTCTATTTTTATACCAGATCGGCCAGGGCCCTGTTTCATAATAAAGTACAAACTAATACTATTAGTCTTGTAGATTTATCTTAATTAAATTACACAGACTTGTACAATAGTAACTTGTACATTAGTATTTTTTAATTCCTGTAGTATCACTAATAGTCATTCCTATCATGAAAAAAATAAGTATTAACATTATTACCACACTTGTTTCTACTCTTGAACTATGAACTAATACTATTAGCTTTTATTATGAAACAGGGCCCTGGTGGGCCTTACATGGTTGATATAACTTATATTATATATATTTTTAACAGTTGATTATGAGGGGGTATAGTCATACAAATGACACCCCAAACTATATAAAATGTTCTTAGTAAAAGAAAAAAATAATAATAAATTAAATAGATAAGAATAATGCTTCTTAATAAAAGAGGAAAGTAAAATTAATAATAAAAAATAATGATATTGGTACACTTAAATAAAACAAACAATTGTCTTCTAATAATAAAAAGAAACAAGTTAATTTGTAAAAAGGGAAGAGAGAAGAAAAGAGAAAAAAAATAAAAAAATAATAATAATGAATAAATAAAATCAATAATAATAATAAATAAATAGAGGAAGTGTAACTATGAATTAATTTTATATTTATTAAAAATTTATAAAAGAATGTCCTGCAGCAGTCTGGGCTTCAGTCTTCGGGTTGAGGTTGAGTTTCCCAGGTTGTGGGTCACTGCTCCTTTAACTGTCGGCAACTGGGAGTGGAACTTCATGAACCGTTTTTTGATATAATCTTCTATTGACTCCATTTGTAATTCGCGATGTAATTTTATTTAATACTGACAGGCAGTCTTGGATAGTCTAATTTTGAACCTCCACTGCAACCACAGGTGTAATGAATCTCTTGAACCAGAGGTGTTTCGGGTAACTCAAGGTTAACTGAAAGTCTCGAATTGGATTGGGAGGGGAGCTCCCATAAGAAAGGTACTACCAGAGCCCATGAGGCCAGCAACAAAAACTTAGCTCCTCCAGCGCTCTCGGTGTGAAGAGAAGAAACCTGCACTAGAGAGCCATCTTGTCTTCAGCCAGAAGTAGCAATTCTTCTTTGTTCACTCATTTAAAAATCTACCACGAGTGAGTCCTGGAGTTGTTCCCGGAAGCAGAGGAGAGAAAGGCATAGGAATGCGAAGGGAGAAAGGAATCATGGAATAAGTCCAACTAATTCAACAACTAACATTCACATCATCATCAATCACCTCATTAAATCTACAGTTTTCTATAGCCCAGTTATTCTAAATTAATTAACCATCTAACCATAAATGTTTTCTTTTGGCTATCTCCTACACTACTTGTAGCTTAGATATTCCTTTTCAGTTAACCATGTATTATTTTCATTATATACAGTCCACTCAAACCCAACCAGCCAACCCAAAAGTGAAGTGCGCCTGGCATTAAGGTGAAGGCATACTTCATACAAGAGAGTTATCCGAGAATATTTGGTGATTACAGTGTTGTTTTTTACTTTTTTAAACATAGTAATGATTTTAAGAAAAAATGAGGTAATGTAATTCGGCTTATTTACTAGTTGAATGAAAATGTTTTTTTTAATTATTGATATGTAAAATAATATCTTAGAGTTACTTGAGGGGTCCAAGTTTTTAAATATAAATTATTATTTTGTGAAACATGTCCATTTTTAATTAAAGAAATTTCTTATCTTCTATCAATATTTGAATGCAAATTTCTATTATATAAACTTTCAGAACGATATAAAAGTGTACTGTAACTATACTAACATTACAAACAGCGATACTATGACTAAGACACTGTGAGGCTAGCGGTAGCCCGGAGGATCACTTGGGCTGAAGAGGGTCTGATCCGAGAGGAGGGGAAAGGCAGAGAGGCTTCCTGCTCTCTCAGAGACACATCATCAATGATATCACATATTCATGAAGAGCATCTCATCTAGCCCCCGGTCCAAAGCTACCAAAACCTCCACTCGATTCCGCTGGCAAATGTCAGCCTCATCCGATACTTCTCATTGCTATTTCCATTCCCTTTACTTTTCTTAGTCTAACTGCCAAAAGTACTCTATTACTAAAGATTCCTCTTATATAATAATTTTGAACTATTTTCATGATTTATTAACTCAATGGTGGAAATATTTCTTTTTCATTTCTATTCATCGGATTAATTATTTTTTCAAGCACAAAAACATGAAATTTTTTCACATTTATGACACATTGGTAAATATCCTTCAAAGCTACCCATATCAAGATAACAATCATTATTTTATTATTAAAATGTGTATATTTAAAAAATTTCCAAAAAAAAAAATATCCATACAACAATAAAATAAAAACACACATAGACAAAGGAAAAACATTCTGACTCTGTCAAAGTCTGTGTAAAATTTTAACTAAAAACACATAAATAATAAAAGTTTTAAAAAATACGTTATAAAAACAATGATTTTAACCAGTCAATAGTTTAAAATAACAATACAGTATTTATGTTACAGCAACAAGGTAATTTTAACAACTGTGGTATGGCGTAACTACCTCAAATATTAACCAACTGAGCTCTTTTCAACGTAGACCAGCGTACCTTATTGCTAAAACCTCTCAAATTATAGCCTTTAAACCAAGTTAATAATTGCTCCGGATAGCAGGTCCATTGCCCAAAATATTTTCTTCTTATTTCGCTGTACTTGTGACAGGCTGCCAAGAAGTGAAAGGTATCTTCTTTTTCCTCAGAGTTACAAAACGGGTAGTTCTTCATACCGTCATCCATCCACGGTTTCAAATTTAAATTGAGTAATCCTGCTCCACTACAGAAAAATAGACCGCATCGATACCAAATCAAAATTACCAGTTAAATATGGTGTTACCGCATATACCGCACATACGAAGCCTACAACGGAAAACTGGATCGGAAACATTTTTCAAGATTACTCTCCCGATTCGTTTACGCTATGTCTTCCACGGCAGCATTTGAGGAATTAAGATCAACTCTATAAAATCCCTTAAATTATAACTTCAAAAAATATTCTTCTAATAACTTCAACTATTTTATAATTTAATTACTTGTTTTACCCTTATATTATGATTAAAGTCATCAGATTAATTATTTTGTTTTTATTTTCTCAAGTAAAAAAAACAAGAAATTTTCTCACATTAATCATTCCTCAACGCTACCCACATCAAGATAACAATTACTAGAGTCTTTTTTTTCATCATAATCATTTTATCCCCTTTACTGCTTGTGCAGTGTGGGGTTACGATTTGTCGTGTGATTCTGGACCAGAAGTCTCGTTCTTGGACCATCTCCCTTCTCCTCAACGCCTCCTAAACACTCTTCTCCCTGGAAATGCATGGTCCTCTTGGCCTTCTTCCCTACACGCGAGTCTCATACGTCTTCCAGGTAGTTCTTTCCTGGTCCATCCTAAGAAGGTGTCCGAACTACATTAGCTTGTGCTCCTCTGGGATGCTCTCAGCCGGTATGACTCCGAGGCAAGTCCGTATGGTGCTGTACCGTATTCTGTCTCGTCGTTTCCATCCTTCCGCCTTACGAAGGAAACGCATCTCCATGGGTTAGATCCTGCTCTTGTATTGGAGGTGAAGGTCCACGATTTATAAGAATAGGAAAGAATAGGGAGGAACGTCGATTTGAAGATCATCATTTTAGTTTTTTTTTGTCACATCCCTTTTACCCAATAGTCTTTCGTTTTTTTTTTTGTTTTTTTACCAGAGTAAATTCGCTAACATTTCAAATTTTAATAAAATTTAAAATTGATCCCAAATAGAGCTCTTCACACCTAATAGAATCACAGTATAATTTTTTGCCAAATCAACATTTTGTGATATTCATAAATCATTGGTACCCAAACTCCTTTATAATTATAAATTAATTTATGACGACTTCAATTAGCTTCGGCCTGAACTCTAATAGAACTCATTACGTTTAATATAACTCAACATACAGTTTTCAATAATCAACATTTTTTTCTAACCTATTAAAAATCACCTGGTGAATTCCATTTCATTGTGAAAGCGGCTGCTCCAACGAAAATAATTATTTGAAACTATATTATTGTGGATTAAATGTGGTTCTTGTTTTTTTTTTATAAACTCCTTTATTATTATATTCGTATAATAATAATACAATACAATACATACATACATATTACAGGTAATGGTATATGTATATAAGTGAAATGGATAGATATATCATTTGCCTGTAATATGTATTATTATTATTAGTGGATTAAATGAGCTTCAATTTGGATACTTACAGACATCTGTAAATATAATTTTACGAGAGTTTAAAATAAAAGTAATTGTAATTACTTACCAATTTTAGTAACTGCAAAAATACAATTACATTTACAAATAATTATTTGTCGATGAACTATTGTAATTAAGGAATGGAAATGGAAAAGGCTATATGTCTCAAAAAACTAGTTATGTGAAAAAATGAAAAAAAAACAGGTGGTTGGCCACGACTTTTGTTAAAACTTAAAAATCATAAAATTATGGAAAAATTACAGCTCTAACCGTATATTTTTTACGTTATACGGTTATCTTAGTGTAATGCAACTGAAACATGTAATTAAATTAATAATGCAATGCTCCATGCTCAACTTTGACCTAACCTACGATTAACTATTCTGCGAAAAAAAACAGCTCTTGTGAAACCAAATCACTGTATGATCTATCTATGTGAACAAATCTGATCGTATCGTTGTTAACTTAGAAGTTCCATTACTGTCATTCTAACATTAAGAAAGGAGGGAGTGAGCTACACCATCCGGACTGTTATTGGTTACAGATCACGTCTAGGCAGTTATCCGACCCTAGGCAATATCATATATATCGGTCCTCTGGGGGAAATTAAAGGCTTTCAGGATCGGATGCCTCCGTAATAGAAGGGAAATGAAACTAATAGCCGCTAGTGATTTATTCAACTGGAAAAGGTTTACCCTAGAAGAATGCAATTAGCAAAACGCAGGCGGTCCTAATTGCCGGTTATAAATCAAGTCGGGAGGGGGGCGAGGAGAATTCATTTTTAATACTTAGACTCTCCAAGGGGGGGAGATAAAAATTTCAGAGGGCACATTACCGCAGCTAACTTGGGGAAGATACTGGCTAATAAAAAGAAATTATTCCTGCCGATGGTAGGCTCGGCTAACAAATTATTATTAATCCTATTAACAATAAACTGGGGCAATCTGTAACTTCGCCACTCTCTAGAAATAGAGGGAACCTAAGCCCACCCTCACGCAGTAAATAGCTTCCTATTTTGTGTCTTCAAACTCCAATGCATTATCACTTTTGATACTTTCTACCATGGAGACTTATTTACGCAATGTAATTCTTTTCTTTTTTTCTTTCAGACAATAAAACACGGAGAACAAAAATAAAAAACATCATATATTCTTTCTCAAGTTTTGTGTAGATTGGTATTTTGTGTTGAAGTTATCGCTATTTCTGTAATTGTAAAAAAAAAAAATTTATTTGTCTATATAAATTCGCAAGGGAGCGCGGTGGCACCGAAATAAAACACGGTGCTACTAATTCTAAGGATCCAGGTTCGGATCCGGCTGGACAGAAAATTGTTTTCTGTTACACTGTAGCCGTGAGTCAAGTGACCTTAGAAAAAATAAATGTTACTTAATGCAAAATCATCGAGAACTATTGAACGTAAGGAGCTCTGTTTTAGCTCATATTTTAAAAAAATGTTCCACATCAGAAAATATGATAGGAAGTTTTTTTTAGTTTTTTATGTATTTTAACGATATAGAAATTAGAGAAACATTTAGTTTCTTCAAGAATTCATTATTCTTTGGATAGTCAAAGTAAAAAAATCAATATTTTTCTATAATAAATTATGTACAATGTTTATTCTTTACATTTGAAAGGGCTAAAAAATGCGTTAAATGTAACTTCTGGAACATTTCACGATTTCTTATTCAACTTTACCATGGTTGGCGGAATCATCAATTTTGACTTAAAAATTATACATAATTTTCATTAACGTAATAAAAAATTGGGGTGAAATAACTTATTTTTTCGCATAGAGTATAATGCTGATAAAATAACTCATCCCAAAGGAAGATCCAAAATGGGAGCAGTCCAACAGTTAAAAGTTAACACTCAATGACCACTTCGGTTTTAATAAACTCCAGTTTAACAGACCGTTTGGAAGCTAACTTTATCGCTCACCCGTAGCCACTGCATTCTAAACTATTACTCATAGACTAGTTATATCTCTCTGGCAACTTCCGCAATTTCCTGAAACAAATGGCCTTATCTCTTTGTATCGCCGGCTTTGATTACTTCCCTTGATCAAGAGAAACTAAATTTCCCTACCATATAACGATTCCATTCTCAATTGGAATATATTGTCTAATTTGTCCACGAGTAATAATGAGGGATAATATAAATGGGTAGTTTGTTCCCTATTATCGAGTAATAGTATAATTTATTGAGAACAGAAGCTTCAACATATTACTCCGAAATGAAATATCTGTTTTTCCCTTACCGGAACCGGCCACGCTCATTTGGTATTTGATATAAACCATATTGCTCCTAATACTTGTCATTATGAAATATATATATATATATATAAGTTAAGTATTGGCAAAAGCAAAATGTCAAAAAAGAGAAGAAGGAATAAGATCTAACTCGCTTGTACTGCTGTAAAACACTGACTTTATTGTGTTCGTTACATCTGTTATATACCCTCGATCAGCTG
>NW_027115321.1:454685-480484 GCF_000696795.3 Halyomorpha halys | reverse complement strand
TTGTTCACTGCCAATAGACATGTGTCATCGGCATACGTGGTGAGGATAGTGTTAGGATGGGTTGGGATGTCAGCTGTGAAAACTGTATAAAGGATAGGACCAAGGATACTACCCTGAGGTACACCAGCAGACTGACGGGATGTAATTTACTTGAAATAATCTGTCGGAGAGATAAGAACGGATAATGAGGAAGTATGTAGGGGGTAGTCTTATAACTTAAAAAATACTTTCTTATTTTCATTAGAGCCTGAGAAACTAGTTCTTGGAAGTTTTCATCGTCTTTAAAATTATATATCGTGATGAAATTTATATTATTGAATTTGGAAAGAAACGGAACAATACAATAGACCTTCGCTAGATAACATATGGTATCTATGGTAGATACCTTGTATAGTTTTCTCAAACGCAGATTTTCTCTAAATCTCAGTTTAACTGGTTATCATTGGCCAGTAAAGTTTACGAGTAGATTTGAAGGTTAACTTTTCTTGTGCATTATTGAGTTTATCCAAGGTTTAAATTTAATCATTCGTAGTTTGAATAATGATGGTGCAACCGACCTTTAGTATATAGAGTGAATAATATTTATAGTAAAATTTTGGAATAAAATGACTAAAACTTAATAAATAGGTTTTCTGCTATTGTTGAACCTTTATCGACCTCCCACTCGGACCATCTTCCTACAACCTTTTATTTACTTTTATGATACACTTTATTCCCTTATGCACTTAATGTGGTAATTAAAAGGAGTGGTATGTTAGTCAATATTGCATTTGAAATAAAATATATCAGTTTTAAAAATAAAAATCGTAAGAGGTCCTTCCATGTATCCAAGGTTCAACAATCTCGCCCAACATTCTAAACAATAGGACTATGAAAGGAGGTGCTTGTTGTCAGAACGTGCTCTCAAAAGATAGAATCCAGCTCTAAGCCATCCTGAGAGACTTAGCTAAGTCCCAAGTTCGTGCCCTGTTGCCATTAGGCCGGCTTCCATGCCGCAACGTCTTAACACCGCCAAATAGCACCTGCCGAGTTGCTCGGGTCGGAATATATTAAGCAACTAGTGCCCAACTAGCTGCGGTCCCGGGCCAGTTTACCTGTAATTGCTCTCTTCCAAGTGTTTGTTTACCCTGACAACTTCCCTCTAGGCCATTTAGCTTCCTCGTTCCCGGGGAGCACGGTAGGCAGGGAACTACCTCACACTGTTTCCATGTTCGAGAGGTATAATCGTCAGAAAAAGAGCAGGAAGTCTGGATTATTCCCGATGGAGGGGTGGTAAAGGTTGCCGCCTCTATAGGCCACGGAATTGATCCACTGCAACAACCGAAAAATGTCTTGTGTTGCGCATTCGATCCTCATATAAAATAGAACATTATAGAACAAATAAAAAAAAAATTCTATCCATTCCAATCTTCTATCTCGGAAAGGTTCAATTTCAATATATCAATCAATATACAATATATAAGTTCAATATCATATAAATATTTTGTGATTTATTCTTCCAAAATTTGTCTATATTTTTAAAAATATTTACAACTACAAATGAACGTTTCGGAGCCCTCTGTCTTCAGGATACTTCTACAAATATGAAATAAAATATAATAATAAAAATTTTATCAATTATCCTATTATAACTATAATTTTTTTTCTATTCATTGCTTTCTATGTCTGAAATTAATAACAAATAATTCTACCAATTTTAACTTATGAAATAAACTAAAACTATTAAAAAACTTTTTTAAAAAAATTAATGAAATACAAATTCTAACTTAAATTGCTAAAAAGTCTTCTTTTTTTTTTTACCATTTAGTGTACGATTTTTGTAATAATAATATGATGAAATAGCAATATGCTGTAAACACTAATTCTTTAGGAAGAAAGAATTTCATATCACATAATTTTTTTTTTTTTTACAAAACTACAGATAAATTATAGCTTATTCTATAGCAAACCTCAATTTAATTAATACTAAATTAAATTTTGGTTAATTAAGAATATTTTGAAAAGTGGAAACTCTGAAATCCATTAGGAATATAATAAAAAAAAAAGAAATTGTGAATTATTCAGGATTTTATTAAAAATCAAACTTATGCGTTATTTGGCGTAAAAGAGGGGCCTCTAACATAAAAAAATTCTATTTTTATGTACTTTACAATACAGTAATTTAGAATTATCTAATTAGAATAGTTTCGGGGTTATTTTATCCTATCTAACATAAATAAATTTTATGTATATTAATGTTTACTGATAGCATTAGGCTATGTTTAATACATTATAATTTTCAACACACTAAAAACTAACAAAATGACCACGGTTAACAACTTTTCACATTACCCCTGCTTAACGAATTAAAGGTATTCCTCTAGGGTCCAGGTTTTAGGCTCCACCCGTTTGGGACTTGGCAAGTTTTGAATAATTTAATGGCATAATTGAATCTGTGACAGCTACTTTGGCCTTCCTGTCAACAGGTTTAATACTTAATACATCAATATGCTCTTTGCTCTCTCAAATTACTGATATTTCAATACCAAAATACGTTTCGGTCCACTACCATTGTTAATAAAACGTTACATAAATATGGAGTTGCCAAATTAAGGCATTAGTATTTTCGAGTTAATTAGAAATATTTGTGAGATTTAATTTTTGGTTTCAGTGGCCCAGAGACCTATTATAAATAATTATATTGGAGTTTTGGCAATAGACAAATTCTCCACTCAAGTCCTGACCGTGTGCGCCCTCATTCATCCTCCTCTGGCTTTTAATACCACTGACGCAGTTGAGAAAGAAGCACAGGGATCTACGTGAGTTCTATCCTTGCCTCTAAAAGTGTGGGAAAGAGATCGGTTCGCAGTTCTCCAGGCTAAATGTAAATATTGTTAATATGAATGATTGTGTTTAAGATATCATTTTACTTTATTTATTTTTCGCTTTTGATCGAGTCCCCAGGACTGCTATGCAAGATCCGTAGATTTCTATCAATTACACACATCATTATCCGTTCTTGTCTCTCCGACAGATTATTCAAGTAAATTACAACATCGCTTATCCATCACTATCCCGTCAGTCTGCTGGTGTACCTCAGGGTAGTATCCTTGGTCCCATCCTTTATATAGTTTTCACAGCTGACATCCTAACACTGTCCTCTCCACGTATGCTGATGACACATGTCTATTGTCAGTGAAAAATGATCCTTACATTGTATCCCAATCCCTCCAACCCCACTTCACCATCCTTGAAGAATGGTGCCAAAACTGGAGGATTAAAATTAATTCCAATAAATCCCACCAAATCACATTTACCCTTCGTCATAAGCTCATTACCTCTTGCCCTTCAGTATCTATTAATAATAACCCACTTATTCCTATCGAACAGATACGTTACTTAGGACTACATCTAGACAAACGACTGACATAGAATCCTCATACAAGACTGAAAAGACAGGAAACTGCTGGTCGATTTCGACTATTACATTTACTAACGGTCTAAATTGCCAATCCATTACAAAAGACTGATCAACATGACTATTATAGGGCCTTTCCTGACATACGGAGTTGAGCTTTGGGGCTCCACTAAACCATCAAAATCCTCCTGAATCCAATCCTTACAGTCCAAAATCCTTCGTAAAATCCTGAACGCTCCTTACTTTGTCACAAATCAAGTCATCCATCAGGAACTCAATGTTCCATATGTTGCCGATTTGGCCAGAACCAGATACCGTTCCTTGTATGATAAACTTCCCAACCACCCAAATCCACTTGTTTCTAACCTGGCTTCTCCTTCATTACCTAATAATCCTCCTAGGCGTTTAAAAAGAACATGGCCTCGAGATCTTCTCCTCTATCATCTAGAAATGTTATTGGAGTTCTATCAATAGGGAGATTTTCCACATGTTTGTATCATGTCACTATGTCACCTAGAGCAAATTTACTTGTTGTGTATATTTTTATACAGTTGTAAATAACAATAAAATTATTTTAAAAAATATATATTTTCTAGTATTTAATTTTTCCTTCTCTTCTATTTTTTATTTTGTTATCATTTGATTCATGTGTTTGTAAATAAGGTGTGAATGAGCGCTGTCATCTATCTCACCATTGTCTAAAATTATAACAGAATTTAATATAACGGTATAATTATAAATAAATTTAAAAAATGCGAATTTGTACAATATAGACCGAGAATGCAACGTACGTGTGCAACCGTAAAAATAATGGTAAAACATATAGGCAGATCCTTGATTGCCCGTAAGTAATAAAAGGGAAAATGGCTTCTCCTCAGGGCATCATTCATTTATTATAGATCTTTATTTTATTCCTAATTCCCTTATTTTCCTTCTTTTATTGTGTATTGTATTTTTTATATTTCTCTTTTATCTCCTTTTTGATTTTTTATTATTTCCGTTTTCATTATTTGTCTAATACTTTTTTGTATTTCTTGTTTATTTATACTGTTCACAGGATATCTTATTTTTATTATCTTTAATTTAATTTCTTCATTTTTTTATATAAATTTTCACTTGATTTTATTTCCAAGGAAGATATTTGTTCTTTTGATATTAAAATATTGAGGTTAAAATAGACTTTTTATAGAATATTATCAATATTCTATATTTGCTTGTACGTTTCGGGGTGTTTCTTCATCTTCTAGCACTATATATTCACACCATATTTACAAACATATAAGTATTATTCGTATTCCTTATTATTAAATATATCCATTTCTTTATTTAAATTTTGTCCTATGGCCACCTAATTAAACAATATAATAATCCATTGTATGAATTTTTTATTATTTAACCATGAGACAAAACCTTGAAAAATAAATAGATATATTTAACAATATACAATAATAGTACTAGAAGATGAACAAACACCCCAAAACGTTGCACAAGCAAATACAGAGTATTGATAATATTCTTAAGAAAGTAAATTTTCACATCAACATCTTAATATCAATTTTTACATACATATTTTTTTTTCACATTTTAATTTACTTTTATATCATATTCTCTTTTTTCTTAATATGTTATAGAATTTCAGTTTTTGTCTTTTTCAGCCATGATGAAGCCCTTCAAAGTGGTGCGAAACCTTGGCTCAATATAAATAATGTATTTACTATTTGAGTTATTTTTACCGCACCCGGACGAACTTCCTTTAATAAAAAATAAATACAGTGTGTATATACAGTAAAACAATTCAACTCAAGATATATACATATAGAATTTAAGAAAATTAATGTTATAAACAACATGCGAATTAGAAGAATTATAGAAAAGATACTCATCTGTCACCCTGTTTTCCTCAACAAAGTAAGTGGTAACATACCTGAAAATAACGAGAATATTATTATGATATAGAATTAAAACCAAGTAAGTGATACTTAAATATGTCCTAATGAACACCTTGTGAAATATCTTTTATATTATTTAATCATTGAAGTTGTAAATGAAGCTTAGTTAAGCAACCACTGTAACCTAACCACTATAACCTAAATGCGCACACAGGTTCATCTTCGTACTACTTTTACTATCATCTTATACACTTTTACTTTTAAGCGTGAGGTGTTTGTCATTGGCTAATTACTGGAGGTCCTAAATCAATATTTATCTCTTTAAGTAAGAAGTAAGAAACAATAATACAAAGTAACATCGAAATATAGATTAGTTTAAAAAGTAATATTGTTTTAGAAGTTAGATGTCAAAAAGTTCTCTGGTTAACATGCTGGTACTTGTGTATAAGCAGATAAATGACAATATAGGAGAAAGTATCTTATGTAATAAAATTTATATAGAATGATTTTTAAACTAGTGATCAGCAATTTTCCATAATTAGACCAAATTGGAGGAACCGTCTTGAAAATATAAGCCTACAAAGGAAAATACGTTTACGGTATAAGTTTAAGACCAGGATTTGTAGGAAAGGATAAAGGACCATTTAGGGTAAATATGACACCTTTAATAGTAAAAAAACAAAACAATAATATACCATAAAGGAGGGTAAAGGTCTGTATAGGGTATTTATGGTTGAGGTGACTATGGTACAGTTGTGGTGACTATGGTACAGTTGAGATGACTATGGTTCAGTTGAGATGACTATGGTACAGTTGTGTTGACTATGGTACAGTTGAGGTGACTATGGCACAGTTGAGGTGACTATGGCACAGTTGAGGTGACTATGGTACAGTTGAGGTGACTATGGCTCAGTTGAGGTGACTATGGTACAGTTGAGGTGACTATGGTACGAAGTTGTTTTTCAAGTTTGAAACTTTCTGGCGGACTTAAAAAAGAGTTTAGACAAGTGCTGGAGGTTTCATGAGTTCACTTAAAGGTTGCCCTAGCAGTACCAACAGTCAGATTTGCTTCATTTCTTTTTCCCGATCGTGTGGGATTTTGTAGCTTCAAAATAATATAACACTCGACAAAATATTCCGAATTTGTTTTGCCAAGACCTCGTGGGTTCTGGAGAGTTCACCTGAGTCACTTTTTGTTGATACGAGTATATGTCAATCTGAAATAGATCCTGATTACAGATTGCAGAAAATATTATTCCATAATTTTACCTTATTTACTCAAATGGTCCACGTTTCACTCTTTTTACCGGACAGTAGTGAAACGAAATACCTCGTTTCTACTAGAATAAATTATGGAAACGCTCCAAATGGAGTTATGTCGAACAAGAGAGTCTTCAACACTGAAGAAAAGAAGCTGTTCCAGTAAGGCCAAGAAAAAAGTGAGAGAATTTGTTCTGGGGATGTTGGCATCTCCTACATTCTACCCCCATAAAATAAATACCCAAAAATAATATTTTTTCAACCAAGAAAATGTGTTTCCACCCCCCCCCCATTATTGCTTTCTTTAAGGGTCCAGACAA
Source organism: Halyomorpha halys (assembly GCF_000696795.3). Taxonomy (NCBI): domain Eukaryota; kingdom Metazoa; phylum Arthropoda; class Insecta; order Hemiptera; family Pentatomidae; genus Halyomorpha; species Halyomorpha halys. The sequence continues at coordinate 473,618 of NW_027115321.1, read as the reverse complement.
TCCTTTCTGCAAAAGGTATTATAACAGGGTTTTTTTAAAGCGAAAAATAAAATTAGCAATATTTTCTGCTATTAGGCTAAATTTTAAAAAAAAATTCTATGTCCTGAAACATTCTAGAATATTGAGGAGTAAATAGAATGGGTGACAATGTTACAAAAATATTTATATTCTTGAAATTCATGGAAAAAAGGGTATACCAAAGTCACCCGCATTGTGAGGTGAAATTACTGGCTTATTATTTGCAAAACATTTTATTTTTTCAGTGAAGGAACTGAAGCCTGGAAGTTCAAGGTTTAAATAATAAAATTGTTATTGCAATAGTTCAAATATACATTAGGTTTAGGAATAAAAAACATAAAAATTGTACCATAGTCACCTCACTTTACGGTTCATATTTTTTTTCAATCTCCCTGTTTCCTAAAAACATAAAAGGTATACTGAGTAGGAATTTAACTTAGTCTATTAATAAAAAATATAATTAAACTAGGGATAATTTAGGTATTATTATCATTTATAAAGGAGGGCATATGCTTGAGTTAAAGTTCAGTAAAACAAAATAAAATTATCTGATAATAATAACTGTGTACAGAGAGCTAAATATAAAGTTCTGCGTGAGCGACACAGAAGTTACAAGGAATTCTATCCAATGTGACCAGTGACATGTTTATTCAAATGTAATACAGGATTATATAGAACAAACCTCGCAATACTGAAAAAGTTAGTAGCCATTCTTACTGAGGCGATATCAAATTAAGATAAAAGAAAATTACCGGCAATAAATAAGGCCAAGTCTGCATAAAAATAGCAAAGGTGTAATTTAAGACACTCCGTCATGAAATCTAGCCTTCATTAATTCTTAAAACGTAAAATCATATTCGAACACCGTCGCCATAGACCCTTGACTTACTCTATAGAAAAAAAAAACTGCAACAAGCCTTTTGGGGATCGATATTGGACCAGGGCTATACCCAGAATGTGGCTCCACAAATAGAATACATTTCACTTCAATATCACCATATTTTGATGATACACCGTCGTTTTCGAATTAATCATTTTTTTCGTTAAATAGTTCTTTTCATTAAATGTTTTTATAAAGTTCTTTAAGTTATAACTTCTACTGGAGGAGTTTTAAATCTAATTAGAACTTGTGAATGAAAGTCACTCTTCCTTTTTTCGACTATTTATTTTACATAATTAATAAATGAAAACAACGTTTCTGGGTTGCAACCCCATCTGCAGGTCTCTAAAACAAATTCTCAAATATAAATTACAATATATCACAGTTAATTACTAAAAATTATTATAAAACAATAAACATCTATATATAATTACATTATGGTTCTCCTTATTAGTCTAGTATTTCTAATAACAGTATACTATTGTCACCATATAAAATTTCTTGTAATAATTTTAAAAAAGACACATTTTTTTTAATAAGGAGATATACATACATTCCTAAAATGGTTATTTTTATCATTTATAACAAATAGATTAAAGCCAAGCCAACATTCTGCTACCTCTATTACTCAAAACATAATTAATTTAATAACATTTTTAAACATATTTTTTAAAAACAATATATATTAACAACACATTAAAGTAATAAATTATTCTAATCTCTAGTACTATTATTCAACCTTAAATTATTAATTTATTTACTATATCTTTGGAGTGTACATAAAGTTTTGGTATCTATTTTAAAATTGATAACTTTATCTATGTTTTTTGCGATATATACTCCTGTGATTTACCGAGACTAAAATTTCTGAATTTTTAAAATCAAATTCATGTTTGTATTTTATGATGGGTTGTGCCAGTGTTGTTGTGTTGATATTTTTACATTTATTCTTATGTTGCACAACTCTAGTTTTAAATTATTTTTTTTACTACCAAAGGGTAGTTCTATACGCGCCTGTATCACTCCATTATAACTGAGATCAAATTTACTGAATGTTTTATAATGTACAGTTGTAAATTTCAATAAATAAATTTTTTTTAAATTTTGTATGCATGGTATGTATTTGAGAATTTGTTTTAGAGACCTGAAGATGGGGTGACAACCCCGAAACTTTGTTTTTATTTATTAGTGATATAAAATAAATAGTTGAAACAAGGTGTTTTTCATTCACAAGTTCTAATTAGTTCTTATAAAGAATTTGGCCACGGGACTTTCTAATTTTAATTAATATTTGAAGTACCACCACTGGGTGGTTGCTTCCAAAGATTTTCAAGTTTTGAAACATATTACGTATTTACTTGTAGTATTTTTTTGTATAGTTGTATATTATAATAAATAAATAAAAAAAGGCTTTATTGAAGAGTAATTACAAATGAAGTACAATGTCACACAATTAATACCTATAAGTATTGGTGTTCTAAGTAATTATTCAAACAATATATACAGAAAAATGAATATTAAAAAAAAAAACTTAAATGATATTAAAGTACTCAAAAAAATTTAACAAAAAAATTACAAATATGATATGAAAAACAAAAATATAATTCGGAATAATACAATAAAACTAATTAATTAAAAACTAAATACTTTAAATGAAAAATAAATAAATACTCATTTAGTCATGGAAAACCATGACAAGCTTTACGAGGCAACCTCAAGTGGAGGGCAAAGAGATCACAAAGCTCAGTCAAGACAAAGTCAGCGTAGCCACAGGTACTGTAGACCAGTTCACACTCAGTGAGAGAATTACACAACTTAATGAAGGAAATGAAAAAAAAATAAAGTAAAGAAGATTCATTTATTTAAAAAATATAAATAAAATTACCAACTAAAATAATATTTGATATTAATTAATCTTTACAATCCACTAGATTCATTATAAATTTTTAAAAAAATAATAACAATGAGGCTCTCTAAATAAAACATATACAAACACTCTGATAATTAATCAATTATATCCTTCAAATATAATAATTAATTTATTATAAAAATGTTTATGTAATATTAAAAAAAAAATCAAACCATATCTCTTATTTGTAATCTGATTTTAATTCATTTAAAAAGAGTGACTTTTAGAACGATATCACACCCATTTTTATGTAATTAAATGTGAAAACAAATATTATATATAAATTGTATCAATATGTCATTTTTTTATACCAGTAATAATTTTTATAGTTGTACAATAATCAACTGAACTTTGATAAAAAATAGAACACGAAACGAGTTCAGATGTCCATCTCCACTAGCAGTATTTAATTTCTATTATTTTTTCATAAAATTAATTAATATATTAATAATTAATTAATGAAATTAATAAAATTTCATAAAATGTACCTTTAATTGACACTTTAATCCATTATAAAAGCATCATTTAGATACTGTCATAGACTTTATTTCATTCGTCATTTTTTTTTATATTTTGTAACAATTTTTAAAGTTATATTAACTATTTGGACTTTAAAAAAATGAAACGTGAAATAAGTTCAGCTATAATTCTATCTCTTCTAGGAGTTATTGATGTTTATTATTTATTTCTTAAATTTCATAAAATTTACCTTTAATTCAAACTTAAGTCCAATATAAAAGTGCTACTTTTATGCTGTCATATACATTATTTCTTTCGTTATTTTTTTATACCTAACATTGCTTTTTTATTGTTTAGATAAAATCAATTGTATCCGAATTAAAATCTCAAATTTTCTTTAAGGTCCAAAACGTTTGGCCAATTCCGCCATCCTCAAGAACAATCTTAGATAAATCATTTAAAAAAAAAAAAAAATGCAGGCTATTTTGCCCAGTTTTCACTAGTTATAGTCAAAATCACCGCATTTTGTACTATTTCATTAATATTAAACTTTTAATTACTATAAATTTAACTCTATAACACTGGCCGAATTGGCCATTCTTTAAAGAAAATAATGAAAGGTATGAGACTTTAATTTGGATAGAATGTGAAAAGATTATATATAAAGAAATCTTTTTTTTTATTAACTATACAGTTTATTTATATTTATGTTAACTGCTTGCTCATAAAAAAAAAATTAAATGCATAATGAGTCCAGCTATATTACTGTCTCTTCTAAGAATTTAAGTGGAGCGAGATAATTTATTGTCTCTGTGTATGTGCCATCTAAAAATACCTGCTATTTTATCTAAGTTAAAAATCAAGCCAAGAGATATCATGAATTTTAAACCATCTTTTCTACTTTTTTGTATTTTTTTCAGAATTATGTAGCATCGTGAGCCTCGCTGATTTTTACGAAATCATAACTATTTTTTAAAACTCTTATTTTTCAAAGGAAGGATAGTCATAAATACACTTTCAGAATTTTATTATTTTTTTTTTAATTTATTCTTTTGAATTGAAAAATATAAATACTATGAAACGTTTTTTTTTTTTCAATCAGTTTCATGAAAATAGGACTGAGTGAAAAAAATCAACAAAAAATAAAATCAATAGCTCAAATAACATTTGAACTATAACAAAGATATACAGAACACTGGCAAAGTCCGATAGATCGTTTATTTTCTCTCTTAGGTATTTTATCTAGCCACCGAAAAAAAAAAAATAAAAAGGAGAAAAAAAAATGAGGTAGACAAACAGATGGATCAAATATTCTTTAGGAGCGATATATGTACAGGTCCAGAGCGGCTTTCCAATTGCGATCGTAAATCAATTTAAATCCGGCCACCGTGCAAACTGTTACAAATATATTTCAATAAATTCACGGCTGGAAAGATTTACAACATCGGGACAAATGATCACAGCCTTCCCAGCGAGTGATATTCGTTATGAACAGAAACGATTTTTTTAATCAAACGCTAAACTCGTGTTTCCTTTCCGGGACCATTCTTATCATATGTCCGTACAATTTCAGGAAATATTATATCTCAGGAATTATTATACGTAAATATGTCTATTAGCACTCAAATTAACTAGATTTATGTACTATATGTGGTTTATGTTCGCAGGAGTAGTAGTTTTTATGATATCTGACAAAATAAATTTGTTTCTAGTTGCTTTTTATCACGTTTCACTCTTCAACCCACTATCACTCCGAGTCACTTATTCATAAACTTCCTTTCTCCCTTTTAACCAGTTGGAACAGGTAAAAGATAACGTGGCCCCAAGATCTCTTGTATCATCAATTATTATTATTATTATTATGGCACTACACTGCCTGCAAGAACCCCGGCCTCCCCCACAACAGCCAACCAATCTCCTTCCATCCGCCAACCTTCAAGAGCTTCAAATCCTCCTCCACATCTTCCAGCCATCTGATCCGGGGACGTCTTCTTTTCCGTTTTCCATCTGGTTTGCCACAACCATGTTTTTGGGTATCCTTTCATCCTCTCAATGTGTCCTAACCATCTTAATATTGCACTTTTAATTAACGCCACGATGCTGGGTTCCCCGTACAAATTTAGCAGTTTCTCATACCTTCTTCTTCTCCAAATTCCAATCCATTCCTCCCCATATCCTTCTCAATACCTTCCTTCCCCAGGAGTTGAGCATCTGTTCTGCTTTTCTTGTCAAGGGCAATGTTTCTCCCCCATAGATCACTACTGGCCTTACGATGGTTTTGTCTCATCCTTTTCGAGAGAGCTCTAAAATTCAGTATTTTCTGCAGTGAGAAATAACATTTATTTCCTGCTGTTATCCTGACCTCTATTTCGCTCTCTACTTTGTGACCATCTGTAACCAGGCTTCCCAGGTACTTAAACTGGTTTACAGAACTTAAGCTGTCTCCGAACGTCACTTTGCTATTCTCTTTCTTATCCTCTCTTGAGCTTTTCATGTACACCGTTTTGTCTTCATTCACCATAAGGCCCAATTCATATGCTGCTTCTTCGAATTCCTGGAATGTTCCTTTAAATGCTGCTCGGGTTCTTGTGGCAATAACCACATCATCTGCATATGCTAAATGTTGAGACAGTCTATTGTAAATGGTCCCTCCTGGATTAGTTCTGATTGAACGAATAGCTACTTCTAATGCTATATTAAATAGAAGAGGAGCCAGAGGATCCCCCTGTCTCAAACCATTCTCCACAGAAAATTCCTGGGATAGCGAATTTCCAAGCATAACTCGGCAGGTAGTGTTCATTAGAGTCATTTTTACCTACCTGACTAGTTCTTTCGGTATCATCAATAATGAAAAAAAATGCAATTAAGGTCTACTCTTAAGAAATTGTAGGAAAAGAAAATACCAACAACTCATTAAATAGATGTGTTGCAGCAGAGTTGGAAATATCATAAAAGAATAAAGGAATCATCGCATATCGAATCAGCTCTTTTAGTCTAAAAATCCTGGATGAAATACAATATAACCATTATTACATCAATGATAATAATATATCTTATCTGGAACAGTAATATGTATCATGCCACACTGTACACACGCAACCACGATAACCCGTAACCCCGTGCTCGATAATCTGCACAGGTATCTGGATGGATAATGGCCAAGTGACTTCTTTGTCAGGACAGATACATCAAATCTTAAAAGCTGTAATTTTTGGCGAGCGTACATAAAATTAATTCAACTTACTTCAAGAAGCTTATGATATTTATTATATTTTGTAATAGGTGTTTTATAATTTGTTTATTTTTTAACTAACTTTTGGTTAGATGAACTTAGTTTTTTTTATTTTTATAAGGAATAGGATTGAAAATTTCCTTCCCCATTTCGCCAATAGTGTCGTTTTAAGTTCCATCTTCGTTTATACAAGCACAGTGGAGGTAATGCCTTGTTTTGATCACCAACAACCACCCCCATTACGTTGTTGAATTTAGATCTTGTTTTTGTGAATTGTGAAAGTGCTAATTGTTGAACTGCTGTCAAATATTTTTTGGTTCATTTTTCATATTATATTATAAAACTTTAGATTTCACCTCTGTTGTCAAAATGCCCAAGAACAGTGCAAGGTGTGACATTTGGAACTATTTTACAAAAATTGGTCATGAAAGTTATAGATCCAAAAATGGTATAGCATTGAAATATTTAATTCATTTAATAAATGACGGTTATTTTTTTTTCTTTCGACTTTACGTTTATTCACTCTTCGAATATTAAGTCCATCAATCTTTTTTCATATTTTTAAAAACTATTTTGAAACTCAAAAAAACAAACAAACTAGAAAATATAAAATAAATTTGTTAACTACATATTTTATAATTAATTTATGTTTTATTGTAAGTAGTATTATATTAGTATTAGTTGCTCATTCTTTAAGTAAACAATGGATTTGTCATTAGCCTAGATTACATTCCAGAATGTCTGCTCAGCAATCCCTAGTAGTTCTCTTCATTTGTTTCAAAACTAATTTCTATATTAGTATTTTCTTACGTGCGAGTGTAATTATAATATAATTATATATTCGAGTGAGGAAGTGCAGGCTAAATGTGTAAAGAATTCTTGTAAAATTATTAGTATCATTAAAAGACCATGCAGTGGTGCCGAATAATAATAAATAAGGTCAAGAATCATACGGGCAAAAGATCAAGGTTAGAAGGGAATCGGAGAAGAATTTGTGAAAATCTTGAGTGACGATACACCAGCTTAAAAAAATAAATAAATAATATATAGACTGATGAGAAATAAACCAGAACAAAATATTATAATTAGAAACAAGAAAATCAAGCAGCGAGACTGCGAGAAGAAATTCTTAGAATATTAGGATTCATCGATGGATTCAATTTTTAAAAACATTTCCGAAGCCAAGTTATTGGAATTGAGCCAAAAAATTACTTCATACTAAATACATACATCAAGAGGATTCTACTTCAAATGAAAGTAATTGTGTTAGGCACGCTAAAATAAAGAGAAAAAAATCAGGCTCGATTCAGAAGAGACAGAGGTCTTATCAACAACCGAACTTTAGGGGCTTATTTTACAAGAGCCACTTACTCTAGCCAGACTTAAAAAAAAAAAAAAAATTGCTGCAAAATAGTGACCTTAAAAAACACAAGTAAGTTCTTTTATCACAAAGTTATGCTATGCATCGAGGTCTTTACATTCCTACAAGAACAAGATGGTAAATGTCGTAATATGATTTAGCCATATCTGCGAGGATACCTGTTTCCCCGGATATCCCTGTCAACACACACAGAGGCACCTGTGTTTGTGTACCGCACTTGGTTTTCTTGTCAGAGCTTTTCACACTTCCCTTGCTATATACCGAAGGACACAAGGCAATTAAGCAGATAGAAACTCTTCCTAGAACCCTCTTTCACCCCCTCGCGGGTATAGGGGAGACGCTCACCTAGGGGGCCTTTTGTCACCTATGGCCAATGAGGAATTAGATTCGGAAAAGGTAACACCTCTAAGGGGAGGTGGAAGAAAAGGGGCAGGACAACGAGACCAGGAAAAAAGCATTAAAGACAGAAGCAGGAGAAGCAACAGAAGTAAGAAGACGAGCTAGAGAAGAGGTCCTGAGAAGGAAATGGAACTCCACCATTACTAAGACGAGACCGATGGCAATGACGACACCCAAGTTACTCCACCTCATGACATGAATCATCCAAATCAGAAGCTATTTAGATACATTAGGTAACAATTCATATTGTAAACAATATTTTGTGACAAACCAATAATCTGGATCATTTCAATCATAGCAATAAATTATAAATAAACACATTATTATATTACAGAGTACCACCCCTTATTATATAGTTAATAGTAACATCATTTTATAAACAAAAAGGTATTTAATTAGTAACTGGTAAACACACAAAAAGCCTTTTGAAAAGAATCCAATTACAATAATAGTTCTGTAGGACTCAATATAAATTAATGAATTAACTTATTTTAGATAATTCCCTTCAACGATTATCCTGGCATCCCGACTAACTCCCGATACAGTACATAGAATTTATTACTTATCTTTATTGAATTAAAAATAAGAGTGCATTGGAAAAACAATAATTATGTACCTGTAAATGAAGTAGTTACTGGAAAATGTAGGGAAAAGCAAATTCTTGTTTTTATTCAATGGACCAGATATAAGATACATGTTTGATGCAACTTGTAAGGACTAAACCTAATAGCTTACCACGTCGCCACTAATTAATTAATAATTAAATAAAAGGCTGTTAACGTTGCACAAAAACGCCCCCTACTCGAGCCTATTGGCTTTAGGATAATTAGCTAAGTGGTCGAAAGTGGCCTGCAGCACCAAAGACCCATTCCCAGGCAAACTAACCGAGACAATACGATTGCTGAGCGTCGCTTATTGACAAGATACCCGGCACTCAACTTATCTGCACTCATTCAGCATTCGTATTAACATGAATGGGCCGGAGGCTCTGCTTCACGGGACGGAACTGCTTCGCGTGACGTACCTGGCAACGACCCACGCAACGGAACGGAACGTAATGAATACATTCAGTGTATTTATTAGCATATTTAGCCAGAGAATGAATAATAAATAAAAAATAAATAATATTTAGGGCCAAACCACTAAAGTGGAGTTCAAATTACAGTCACATATATCTATAGGCGAACTCTCAAAACAAGTTTTGTCCCAGATATATGAATACCTGCTACACAATTGCGGAAGTCCAACCATAGAGTGATGTAAGATAAACTTTATTTAAATTAGAGAAGAAATTGAGTTTATGATATACTTGGTATAACTATCTATTATATATATATATAAGTATTTACAACTACTACATGTACTACATGTACTACATGTACTAGTATTTACAACTTGTCTCCTAGAGTGTCAATCACCAACTCTGTTCGACTACTGATGGTTTGACTACTACTGGTAAATCATACCTGCTTTTCTGGCTTTTATCTCGGAGATCTGTCTACAAAATTTTGGGTGATTTCAATAGATATTTATCAGTCTCACAACAGAGGAATTATTTGGAAAATGTAGATCAATTGTTAGATAGAAAATAATATTTACTCGGGAGAAATTTGTTAATTGATAAATAACGCATTACAATAATATTGCTATTTTATTAGTGTGCTATCATAGTGCAAGAAAAACCGTGAAATTAAAGGAATAGGTTAACGTAATTTTAACATCATGAATGAAATTAATATTTATTGTTGAACTGGAAATGTGGACCGAATAGAAACTGAAAACAGTGGTGACTTAATTAGTCAATCTTAATTATAAATATATAAATTATAAATTTAGTGGTGAAAATCTAAAAATGAGAACAGAAGCCAGATACTAAATAGAAGGAATTGTTATTATTTTATATATGAAATGAAATGAAAAAATAACTTTATTCTATATATAGCTTCTATTATTTTATATAGTGGTTATTATCTTTTTAGATATTCTGTTAACTATGAAAAATCAAGATTGTACAAAGTATAGGATAACAAAATAAAATTGACAATAAGTAAATTAAAAAAAAGTATCAAACTACTAGTAACTTAAAGGTGATATAGGATTAACAAACTAAGGTAACTATGTCAAAATATTTGAATTTTTTAAAATGTTTTATTGTAATTTATGACCTTGGTCATTATCGACAAACTAAGATTGTTGATTATAAAAACAAATATGACAAACCCTGAAATCCCTTGGGTTCAATACTTTGTAGGTACAGTTTCAAGACCCACTACTGTTGATGGGAAACACCGGCATTTTGATTAGAAACCACGTTCAACCACCAAGTTTTTTCCCCCAAGAAAAGGTCAACCACTTTTCAGAGACTGGATGTGCCACAGGAGGATTTCCAACACCCGCGTTCTAAAGCCTGACATAAGAAAATAATTATCTGATACAGCCGTATTCGAACTTGGGTCCAAGAGGTAGAATCACTCTCTTTGTGATATCAACTTTATTAAATAGTGCAAATGTGACTAATGATTATTTCATTTTTATTTTTTATATAATTTTTTATTGCTATATTAGTTCAAAATTTTAGTTTTATTTTTCTTCATGGAGAACATAGTTTAATTATGTTCATTTTTTTTTTTTATCTTTCTGGTTAGATGCATTAGAGATTTTATTTATTTGTATATAATTTTTATTTTCATGGATATATTTATTTTTAATTTTAGCGTGAATGTGATTATTTATCACTATTACCCATTGCCAAATAACGTTGTGATATATTGTTATATTTATTTACAAATAAAATGATTATTAAAAAAATAACTTGATTCAAGTAATTTACTTAAGTTTCGGTTGTTGTTGTCTGGGGCTTTAGAGCGTAAACCCTGAGGTCATCATCGCCCATGTTTCGCGCTTTATAATTCTATTTCATTTATATTTATAATTCTATTTCACTTTATTTTTCTCTTCAAATAATTTCGAAAAAAAATTTAAATAATTACTTCTTTTTGTATTTTTTATTACGTATAACAGATTTTCTGGTTTGAATCTTATTCAAAAGGCCATTTCTTTTTAAGAAAACTAAGACCATTTCCACGTTCATCTGGTCATCATTCAGAGCATCCGATACACTCGGTCCTACTCGCAATCTACTCAACTTCGCGGAATAAAAATGACATTTCTCAAATATGTGACTGATGGTAAGTACACTGTTGCAGTATTGACATTTTGGCGGTGGCTGCTTACTGATCAGATATCTATGAGTTAAACTTGTATGACCTATCCTCAATATGGCAATAGCTACCTCCTCCCTGCGATTGGAACGGTTTGATGTGGTCTATGGTTTAATGCTTTTTTTTAATAGTTTCTAATTTGCTTCGCGGGATTTCATCCCACATGGCTTGCCAACTAGATGATATTTCATTTTTCATTGGAAGACTTATTTCTTGGGGTGTCAGAATGGCCGCGCCCTGACCTGGAAGAACAAGTGCTTGTTTAGTGTCCGCCAGTTCATTTCCAGCGATTCCCACGTGACCCGGCACCCATATAAAGAAAACAGTTTTTCCCAAGTTTTTGAGCATGTTGGTATAATTGTGAATTTTTATGATTGCCGGGTGTTTCGGGTAAATGATCTTCATGGCTTTTAGTGAACTTAAAGAGTCGGTAATGATAACTATGTTAGTATTCGGTTATATTAGTTTCGGTTATATGTAACTAGTTCTGATGTATAATTTTTTTAGAAATGTATGTGTGTGCTTAGTAATAGATATGATTGGATCCTTATTTTTAACATATTCTGTATCATCTTGTTTTATTCTCATTATTATATTAATTCACTGATTGTAAAATTGCAGCTTTATTATTCACTTCAAAATCTTTTTAGTTGTTTTCATTATTATTATTATTTTTTTAATAATTATCATTATTATTTTTATTATTATTTTCAACTGTATTTTCATTTTTTATGTTAATCGTATCACTTAAGATCAATTCATATAGCACTCATGTTCCTCAAACATTGTATAGCCTCACTAGACCCTAATTGCCAAAACAGTGATATTTACATTTTACTAACGTCTATCATTTTTATGTTATTTTGGCACCGACCGATAGATGTACTCTGATTTTTTAATTTTATTAATTTTTTAAATGAATAAAATAAAATAATATATTGTATATTGACCAGATAATGGACATTTGTCAGAAGCTTTATAGTAACTGAGTCAATACAAACATTGAGAAATATGAATAGTTTTCCTTGAATTATAATAACATAATGTTTAAAATTCATTTCCTGTAAAACGTAAATTGTAGAGGGAAATGTTTTAATTAATAACTCAACGACTTAAAAAAATTTCCTTTGAAACATCAAGAGAAAAAAAAAATCTGAAGTTAGGGATTTTGATACTTTCCGACATCCAGAGTTGACAAGAGTTTGCTGAAAGACCTTTTCAATAAAAAGAAGAGGAAAGTGGCCGAAGGGAAGCCATTAAACTTATTTTCGTGAGTTTATTAACAATCTTCTGTTTGACGTATATTGCGTCCCTAATACTTTATCGGGTTTCCTTTATCCATTAAATTTTCCGGCTTCGAATTTAATAAAACAATAGTGTAATAATTCACATGGGCAAGTTTTTTGTATCCGTAATAAAGGAATAAAACGAGTGGTTGAAATTATTTGATAGTTTTTTATTCATTGTAGCTAAATAAAGATCCTTATGGATGATTCTTAAATACCTGGAAATTTAAGAAAAGAAAGCTCATCTCCAAATAATGAATAAAATATGAATATTTTAAGAATAGCGCTCAGCTAAAACACTATCAAAGACATCTTGAATGCGAAACACAATGATAAAGTTTTAATTTTGAATTTTTATACTTATGTTTAAGGCACCAAAGCGTAAACGACCATTGTTGTAATAAGTAACTAATATTATTGGTGTAAAATAATTTAATATTAAATGACCGTCTGATAATTACCTCAAAGAAATCATTTCAGGAGGATAACAATAATCAGTTATAATAAAATTTAAAGGGAGCGGAATGGTTCAGTGGTAAGGTATTGTGCTAGTAACTCCAACCCCCTATTCACTCCAAGTCTTATATACTTCAAGTTACAATCTTGCTGTAGCAGATAGTTACTGTTTCACTGTAACCGTGAGTAAGCTCTGTGGGTTCCGAAGCCATCCAGGGTCCACCCAGCTTCATGAAGTGGGTACCATTCATTCGGTGAAAATTTGGTGGTGAAGCGTGATTCCGAACAAATAACCTCCTTGTACAACCGTTGGTTGAGTAACAGTAGTTGCTAATAAAGTGCTACACCGCTGGTACTTCATGGGTTCTAGCCGTACAGATTTATTTTATTTTATTTTTTTAATGTAAAAGAAATATAAACAAAATGGCATTGAGCCGCGACAATGGCAATTCAAAATATACTATCTTTCATTTATCATTTTTGTCTAGCTTCTGTGAAAAGAATATTAGTGAGTGTACAATTCAAGATTCTTTATTCTGTTGAACAAATTCGATACTTAGGACTCCATCTTGACAAGAGACTTACTTGGAATCCACGCACAAGACTGAAACGACAAGAAACTGCTCGTAGATTCCGATTGCTACAACACTTACTTGACAAACGCTCTAAACTTCCCATTCACTACAAAAAATTAGTATACACTACAATAATCAGACCAATTTGGACATATGGAATTGAGCTCTGGGGCTCCACCAAACCATCAAATTCTTCCCGCATCCAATCGTTACAATCCAAAATCCTACGTAAAATCCTTGATGCTCCTTATTACGTCTCAAATAAACTCATTCATAAAGACCTTAACATCCCATTCGTTGCAGATTTGACCCAAACCAGATATGCGTCTTTTTATTCCAAACTCCTTAACCATCCTAACCCATTAATTCCTAATCTTTCATCCTTAACAATCCCTGATAATCCTCCGAGGCGTCTGAAAAGAAGATGGCCACGGGACCTTCTAGTTTAAATTAATGTTTGAAGTACCACCAATGGGTGGTTCCTTCCCAAGATTTTCAAGTGTATATGAAACATACTACATATTTACTTATTGTATTATTTTGTACAGTTGTAAATTACAATAAATAAATAATTTAAAAAAAAAAAAAAAAAAAGATTCTTTATTAAATTCTCAATGCTTCATATTTTGTCACAAATAAAATCATCCATATTCGATAATAAGACCCATAGATCTTACAGTTCCATTTATATATAGCCCGAACCATACTTTAATCCTTCCATAATAAACTTCCTAACCACCCAAACCCACGAGTATCTAACCTTGCTTCCTCTTCAATGCCTGATAATCCAAAGTGTCAGAAAAGAAGATGGTTTCGAGACTATCAAATGTAAAAATGTTATTAGTGCTACCAATGCATAGTTTTTTTTACATGTCTGTATCATGCCATTGTCATCTAACATCACATTTATTATATGTAAACTTTAATAAATAAATAAATAAATAAAGTAATGATGTATTTCAATTATACACTGGGACAACAACAGCAATGAGAAATAATATAGGCTCATTTCTGGTAGAATATTAATACAAAATTCAATAAAATTAATTTATCGGCTCTACTAGGAAGAATACCACCTTTATTACCCTTATTTTAAGGCCAACCACCATGGACTGAATCATTCAATGAATTCCTGCGTTCCTACCACATACTGTACCAAAGTAAAAATTAATTTTTTTTCTAAAATAAAATAACGTGCGAGAAAATAATTGAATGGAGGGGAGGGGGCTCTTTTATTCCGGTGGTTTTACAGCACTATACCTCTACTTTTAAACACTTCGAAAAAAAAAAATTAAATAAATGAAACTTTCTGTAAAATGAATAACGTTGTTCTGCATGGGCTCCATCACTAAACAAAGAAGTTGAGTTTTTGTTCTGATTCAAAATTATATAAATTATATCAACTCAGTAAATTATATCGAGCCGAGTCATCAGCAAATCCATTCTAAGCTCAGACCTAACAGGAGGTATACAAAAGGTTGACTTAATAATTAAGCTTTAACTAGATTTTGATTAAAAAAGCTCAAACGTCTTAGAGTGCTTCTGAACACTCCAAGTCCTACAATAATAAACCAGTAATGTGGAACGAAACAATCCACAAAGAAAGAATTTATAGTATTATATTATATAATATAAAATAAAAATATGTTTTAAAAAAACAAAAAACAATACTATAAATTAAAAATATGAAGAAGATAGTCAGGATTGCGGTCAAAGAGAACAAAAATAGCTGACAACTATTATCCGACGTTTCGCCTCACTTTATTCACAGGGCTGTTCAAAATGATAGCCTTACAGACTTTGACTGTGAAGCAAAAAATAGTTGCTGAAGTTTGTAAAGCTAGTTACTATTTTTGTTCTTTTTGGCCAAAACCCTGACCATCTTCTTTATTCTTTATTGCATGAATGAAAAATGTACAATAATTACGATATTGTTTTGGGATATCGCCTTATATAATACAATTTTCCTGATACCAATTACACTTTATAAACTTCTCTGTTCTACATTTTTGTAAAACAAACCGAAGGGGGAAAAAACAACAAAATACTATTGAATTACAAGTAAAACTTGTAATACAGAGTAAAGCTCGTAAAACTAAATACACATCATCGATTTATGTTTACATTAATATAGACTGGAAGAAATTATGTGTCAGTTTATATGTGTGATCCTGTACGGTATCTAAATTTAATTTATTGTGCATTTTAAATATTCTAGTTTAATATGATACAAATATTAAAAAATATAATACTAGAGATAATCATTAGAAAGATCTTAATGCTCATGATATTAAGCGCTTGCTTCAGAAGGTTGTGGGTTCGATTCCCACCTGGGCTGGTCAATATTTATTTCGCGGCGGTCTCAAAAAAAAATTTTTTTTAGATAGATTTATTTATTGATAGATATTACAATCTGCCACACGGTTGTGGGCAATAGGTAATAGTGATGAATGATCTCATACATACTAAAATAAAAAAATAAAATTAAAAAAAAAACTCTTAAAATATATACAAACTAAAGAATAAACAAAATGAACATAATAAAACTATCTGTATGAATAATAAATAAATAGAATAACATAATGATAAAATAATATATACAATAAGTTTAATATGGATAGTTATACACGATTCTGAGGAATTTGTTTTGAAATACTTCTTTTTTATATTGGTTGAAAACTGGTAAAACTCCATAAGGGGCAGGCGTAAGTTAAGATGGGTCTAGTACCGTTATTTCTACTGGATCATTTTGATTCTTTATTTAAATATGGATACATTTGATATACAATTTTCCTTGCATTTTCAATTTCGAATTGATGTGGTAGTTAAAGTGTAGTTTGTTGTCTAAAGAGACTCCTACTTATTTAACTGTTTTGGCAAAAGGGACATGGGTATTATTTATATTTCTGGTCGATGGAAGTATAGGCCGTCGTTATCTGAAAATGATGGCTTCTGTTTTATCAATATTTAAAACTAATCCCTATTTTTAAGTAATTTAAATATTTTTGAAAGCATCTCTAGCCTATTAACAATTGTGTCAATACGATATGAAGTGGTGTGAATTGCTATATCATCGATAAAAAGGCCTGTATCAACCTATTTAAATCTTGGGTAGTCATTTATAAAAATATTAAATAGAATTATAGTATTATTATTCTACCTTCGGTTACTTAAAAATGTTAAAATTTGGCGCCTAAACATAATACCAATTTACCTTGACCTGTATGTGACTTGATTACAAAGAACAATTAGTAAACATCTCAATATATCAAGCATCGTTTAATAAGGTCGGCCTGTAACATCTAGTGCAATTAAGAGAAAGGTGGAACAGACTAAGCTTGATTGAGTCAAACAATCGGTACTTGACTGCCCGTGATTGATGGAGAGCTAATCAGTCACTGGGGATTGGAATTGTGACTTAGCGGGTCCTTCTTAGTTAACGACTTATGCCCAGCTACGGAGAACCTCTTCGTTATTTTGTTGGTATTATTATTGTAAGAATTATTTTACTTGAGATATTCAAAGTTTCAAAAAAATATATACCAAAGAAAAAGACTGTCTTTTTACTTCCCTTACTTTTAATTACATATATATGAAACATACAGTAAGGGAAAGTATTGAGATAGTGAAAATTCGAATTTTTTACAGAGGTTCCCTGATTCCAAATAACCAAATCTCCCAAAATGTTGTATCTTCTTTTTTTTTTATGTCACCCTTCCTGGTCATTTCTGACAAACCCGGTTATCTACAGGTGACCATACCACCAGCGGAACGGCCCCTCCCCGTTCCAATAATCTACTGGCGTAAGCCAATCAAGTCTACAACCTTAACTGCAACTTTCCAGATGGCAAAGACCTGCACCTCAACCAGCCGACGTAAGGACGGCCCAATCTACGCCTGCTTGTCTAGGGCTACAGATTTTCAGTTTTCAGCATGCAGCTCACATATTTGAAGATTCTGCATATCCATTTGTTTTTTTTTTAAAGATTATTGGCTACTATACTTCATTGTTGTGTAGAGGCATCCTGAGGTATTACTTCGTTCCACATATTCCGGCCCTAACAAAAATGTTGAAATCAATCACCAAACTACAAAGTTATTATTATCTTTTTTATGAGGTGAGTTAATTATTTTTGAATCTTTAATTAACTAATTAATATATCTTCAGCGCATAGTAATGTTCGTAACATACGATACATGTACCAGTATGAAGGGGAACTCATTTTAGACATATTTTATTATGATTAAAATTGCCTCAGAACAATAGCTATAAAACGTCTGAAACAAATATCCAAATACCTAAGTGCTTAAACTGTTAATAAAACGTTTTTATTTTATTTTTGTTTACGTTTGCACAGCTATGCGATGTAACTGAAGTTCTAATCAGTTCTAAATTGGAGTTACCTCCGTTTAAAAAAAAATTATAATATAAATTTTCTCTAATACATGAATGGAAATGACATATTTCGTCATTTGAGTATTGAGTATTGTTTGCGAAATGAATTTTCTTCTTGAGGACGAAAAAAAATCACCACGAATGGAAGTTAAGAACATCAAGAAGCACTTCATTATCATAAATTTAAAACCTTCAAATTTCCTGAGTAATGCATTATTTTTATATGATTAGTCTATTAAAATGAGATGTACTTCTTCTAGGCTGAATTTATGTGATCATTCCGTTGCATGAATAAGTTAAACATTTACTAATTTATCATTAAATAAATTAAATTATTAATGTTGTGATCTACCAATAGCATTTGTATAGAACTGATTTCATTTATATCACCAAGCCGTTACATTTATACAGATTAACAGATCAGTGTTAGAATTAAAGAATGAAATAATTAAGATGAAAGGAATATGGTCCGGGTGCGGTAAAAAAGTAAGATATTTACATTTTATACCCCTGTTATTTTACACTTATGTTTTTTTTCTCTTCTTTTTTTTCCTTTTGTAACTATATGTTTGTATCTTTTTTTAGCCCTGACGAAGCCCTGCAACGTGGGGCGAAACGTTGGCTCGATAAAATAGTATAATTCTACTATTTGAGTTTTTTTTTACCGCACCCGGACCATATTCCTTTCATCTTTACACACGCTCAATCAATTATCTTCCAG
>NW_027115321.1:451962-454040 GCF_000696795.3 Halyomorpha halys | reverse complement strand
ATAAAATAGTATAATTCTACTATTTGAGTTTTTTTTTACCGCACCCGGACCATATTCCTTTCATCTTTACACACGCTCAATCAATTATCTTCCAGTATGAAATAATTGAGTTAGAATATTTTTCGAACACTTGAATCGTATGATTTTGGCAAAATAAAAGAAATTGAAAAATCGTTTTCAAATGGAGGAGTAGTTTCAGTTGTGAAGGCGATAACAGCTGGAAGCCAAGATGGCAAAGTTTGTAAATAGGAGCCGAGCGGAGAAATTAACTGCAACTGGGAGAACGACACGCAGCGGAGACATTGTAGAGGCGTTAACCCGATGACCCAGAAAAAGAACTTTTGGCAATCACAGAATATATTTTTAATCTTACGATATAATACCCTGTCCAACAGTTTATAATGATTTTTCCTTCTAACTACCTTTGATACTCAGGCTTAGCAAGGGAATCATTTTTTGTTAATACTTTATTTATTGATATTTACAACTGTATACATATATATATACATCAAGTAAATTTGCTGTAAGTGATATTATGACATGATAAAAACATGTGGAGAAGATCTCGAGGCCATCTTCTTTTCAGACGTCTAGGAGGATTATTAGGTAGTGAAGGAGAAGCCAGGTTAGAAACGAGTTGGTTTGGGTGGTTGGGAAGTTTATTATGGAAGGATTAATATCTGGTTCTGGCCAAATCGGCAACATAGGGGACATTGAGGTCCAGATGAATGATTTGATTTGTGACAAAGTAAGGAGCATAAAAATGGAATTTTACGAAGGATTTTGGACTGTAAGGATTGGATTCGAGAGGAATTAGATGGTTTAGTGGAGCCCTATAGCTCAACTCCGTATGTCCAAATAGGCCTTATAATAGTCATGTAGATCAATTTTTTGTAATGGATTGGAAGTTTGGACCGTTTGTCTAGTAAATGTTGTAATAGTCGGAATCGACGAGCAGTTTCCTGTCTTTTCAGTCTTGTAGGAGGATTCCATGTCAGTCGTTTGTCCAGATTTAGTCCAAAGTAACGGATCTGTTCAACAGGAATGAGTGGGGTATTATTAAAAGATACTGTAGGGCAAGACGAAGGTTTACGACGAAAGTTAAATGTGATATGGTAGGATTTATTGGAATTTATTTTAATCCTCCAGTTTTGGCACCATTCTTCGAGGGTGGTGATGTGCGATTGGAGGGTTTGGATACAATGGAAGGATCATTATTCACTGACAATAGGCATGTGTCATCGGCATACGTGGTAAGAATAGTGTTAGGATGGGTTGGGATGTCAGCTGTAAAAACTGTATAAAGGATAGGACCAAGGATACTGCCCTGAGGTACACCAGCAGACTGAGGAAACAGGGATGGGAATCATTAAAGTACTTGAAAATTATTTGTGATAATAAATTATTGGTATTTATGAAACCCCTCCAAACCGAAATTTACTGCAATAGTTTCACTCACGCTCATCTTATTCGCCGCAATTGTTTTCAAAAGTGTAAAGTCATTTTCTTCGGAATTACATTCCAGGAAGTTATTGATTCTATCATGCATCCACTTAAACTGAGTAATTTCGCTCTATACCAGAAAATCGACCACATCAATACCAAATCAAAACTATCATTTAAATATATTTTTTTCTGTTTCCGTGCATTAGCTTGCATACGAATATAAACTAGATCGGAGACATTTTTCACAATTACTTTGTTTCCCATGTGGAATTGAGCTCTGGGGCTCCACCAAACCATCAAATTCCTCCCGCATCCAATCCTTACAATTCAAAATCCTACGTAAAATCCTTGATGCTCCTTAAATAAACTTATTCACAAAGACCTTAACATCCCATCAGAATTGGCCCAAAACAGATATGCGTCTTTTCATTTCAAACTCCTTAACCATCCTAACCCTAATTCTTAATCTTTTATCCTAAGCAATCCATGATAATTCTCCGAGGCGACTGAAAAGAAGATGGCCTTCTAATCTAAATTAATGTTTGAAGTACCACCGATGGGTGGTTCCTTTCCAAGATTTTCAAGTGTATATGAAACATACAACATATTTACTTATTGTATTATTTTGTACA
>NW_027115321.1:446600-450923 GCF_000696795.3 Halyomorpha halys | reverse complement strand
ATTATATAGTATAATAAAAGATGGTATATTGGGTTATATAATAGTATATAAACTACATAAAGAAACTAAGTATTTATTCACAATTTGTTATTATGATTAAAATGATTCAAATGATTCAGATAAATTTGCCATAAAATATAGGTTATTACATGATTACTTATTAGTTAATTTATACTTATAGCTGCTGATGCAGTGGGATGTAGTGCCGTAGGTGTCTTCTGTTTCATAAGCGATGTCCAGGTCTCGTGGCCCTTCTCACGACTTCATCTGGTCAAATGCATCTTCTATGCCTGCCTCCTGACTGTGGTCCTCACCCGTCTAAGCCTTCCTGTTCAGTGTCTCCGTCTGGCTCTTCTAGATTTCCTCTGTATTTTTCTCCCACTTCCCTTTTGGGGAGTTACCTTATTTTTAAATCTCCTCTCTGATTGGGCGTCCCTCTCCTTAGGGCCGAGAATGTGTAAAAAAGTTTGACATCTCCAGGAAGGGTCTGCAGCTGCGTAATTTGATTCTGGTCCCTCGTCACAATCTGTTATTTTGTGTTTTGACACTTAAAGGTTAGCCAATCTAATTTTCTCAGGGGCCTCTGGTAATGTGTCAAACTTAATACAGATGTTTTCATATCCGGGGACGCTAAAAGCTTTGCAGAAGGATACCCTGATCAGGGTGATGGGGCAGATGACGAAACACCTTAATAATACCCAGGATTGTCAAAAGACCGATACATAGCAATCTCCAGAACTTTAATTCAAAATATACGCGAAGTATTTTTTCAGCGTATAGGAGTTTATCGAGGCAATACCTCTTTCCGGACTTAAAATATAATAAGGCGTATATCTAAATATTTTATACATTTTTGTTTATTATTTCATGAATAAAATATTAAATACATTTCAGAAAAGAGAGGGCTTTTTTTATACATAAATAAAGCTGCAAATATTATATTAAAACAAAAGATATCTATCGATAAGTTGATAAATATAGATTACCGTACCGAGATCGGTGCGAGGTAACACAACTAAGACCAGCCAATCAACGATAAGGAGCTGAACACGTATAAAAATTCAAAGGATGTAAGGAATAGGCCAGGAACGGATGGTGGTTCGATCTTGAAATTCGATAAAAATTGGAAATGAACCGATAGAAAAGCGATATCGAAGATAGTACGAATATGGTAAACTTTGGGGCACGTTGTGCGATTAGCAATTCCGATGCGGACACCCCCCCTCTCCTCCCCATTAGGGTCATCCCATTGCCAGCCACACCACCCTCTACTTAATATTTATAAACCGTATTTGTATAATGACGCCACTTTATCTCCGTTATCTTAGTCTCAACGTGTTAATACTCCTTCGCCTCAGGACTCTCCCCACTCCTTAGGCCATTTATCCTACTCCTGTCATTGGATGTAATTATTTTATTTCTGAGCACCGATTTTAATCATTTTTTTCCTCACGAATTTAAATAATGCTGATTCATCAAGTTTTATTTTTAGTGATAATTATTTATGATTCATAAATATCATATTGATTCCATAAAAGGCAATATTAGAATACTAGTGTAAAAAGGTATTAGTGTAAGGACACTTCAGACTCATCAAAATGTGGAAAATGAAATTGACATTATTTAAAATATTTGACATGACTTGATGAAACTTCATTAAGACTTAATGCATATATAAGGGCAGAATATTGGTTTCAAATAATGAAAGCTTTATATATAATCTATTCAAAGAAAATTATACATTCAAAAAGAAAAATACTTGAGTCCATTTACATTCTGAAAACACAGTGTATTAATAATTCACTCAATTTTTAAACAGACCCAAGAAATCTGAACCAACTTTTTTTTTTTTTTTTAATACTTTTTTATTTATTGATAGATATTACAATCTGCCACACAGTTGTGGGCAATAGGTAATAGTGATGAATGATCTCATACATCCTAGAATAAAAAAAAAATAAATTAATAAAAATAAAACAAAATAAAATAAATAAAAAAACTCTTTTAAAATATATACAAACAAAAGAATAAACAAAATGAATATAATCAAACTATCTGTATGAAAAATAAATAAATAAAATAATATAGTCTCTAGTCACATTTACACTCTAATATACAATATTTACACAATCGACCTGAGGATCCCTGAGCCCACTCTATCCCCCACGTGTGATGGGTAGAGCAGAGCTCAAAAGATCCCAGTGCATCCCTCTTGCCGCATCACTGGTAGTGAGTGAGTCAGTGGAGGCTGAGCAAGTGCGCTAAAGCCGCAAACTAAACCAACGCTATGCAGAGATTTTAAGCAAAATTAATTTATGAAAAATATGTGATAAAATTCGTGTTGATAATTATAATTATCCTTGATTTGAATTTTAATAATAAAAGAAATAGGAAATACAACCGAAATAAATAAATTAAAATATGACCTGAGTGTGGCGAAGGTCACAAACATTGTTGTGATAAATTATAATTGTATAAATTGACTGTGTTTAAAAATTTTAATTAAATGTGAAGAATTGACAAAATATGTAATTTTAGATAAGCTGAGGACTGCTTATTAATAAATCTATATGAATCCATAATGTTTAATGTCTCAAAGGATAATTCTGGACTGAAATTATTGACCTGGGCAAAATAGCCTGTATAAAGTTTTTTTTTTTAAATTGATGTCGTTCTAAATTTGTATTTAAGGTATGATAATTTATTAATTATATTGTTATTTGTTTAAAAATGTTAAAAATCATATTATGTATAATAAAAGCTGTTTGATAGATTGTCCTTGAGGATGGCCGAAACGTAGGACTTATTAAAGGAATATAGTTCGTTTTGAAT
This sequence comes from Halyomorpha halys, assembly GCF_000696795.3. Taxonomy (NCBI): domain Eukaryota; kingdom Metazoa; phylum Arthropoda; class Insecta; order Hemiptera; family Pentatomidae; genus Halyomorpha; species Halyomorpha halys. The sequence continues at coordinate 448,091 of NW_027115321.1, read as the reverse complement.
AGAAGTTCTGGCAATGGCCAGATGCTCTGCTCATATAGTGTAATTGCGGCTTTAGCGTACTTACTCAGCCTCCACTGGCTCATTACCAGTGACACGGTGAGAGGGCTGCTCTGAGATCACGAAGGGCCCTGCTCTACCCCTCATACATGGGGGATAGATTGGACTCGGGGATCCTCAGGTCAAGATTTTTAATATTGTATATAATTTATTTTACATTGTTTGATTGTGTTCATTTTATATCGTATAGAGATTTTATTTATTTAATTTTAATTTTATTTATTTTTGGTATGAATGTGTTCAATTACCACTATTATTCATTGCCCAAGTTTGTGGCAGATTGAAATAATACTTATCAATAAATAAAGTAATTATCAAAGATTGTTTTAAGACTTAAATTGAATAAACGAAGAAAGACTTTTCAAACGTTTCATTTTATAGCTTCGGTTTTAATTGTTTAATCAGTTCGGGTTTATGCCCTCTGGGACAGTTTATAGAGCCCTGAACCACTGCCAAGTGTCGTGTAGATTGGTTGAGTCGTGTTAAAGTTATTTCTATTTTTTTCCATATATTTTATTACATAATGTTATCCACTGCTATAACCTAAATAGATATAATAGATATATATTGTATTCAATTAATTTATCTACATCCCTAAATCGAGAGATTGCGAAGCATTGCCGGATCTGCTTGTGTATAATATAGTGTGATCAGTTATTATGAAATTTAAGTTAATTAAAAAAAAAAGTTAGCTTGATCAAAAAATTGAATTGAGACAAAATTGTTCCTATTTCAAACATTTTGAAAGTACATTCCGACTGTAAAACATTTAAATTAATATTTTTGTTAAATACAAAAGAAATTCTATTTAATTATCACCATAATAAATCCATAATACAAAGAACAAAATGAAATATAATTTTCAAGAATATTTCCACCCCTACTATAAAATATGATTAATTAAAATGAATGTAGCTGATAATTACAACTAGCGCCTAGAAGAGAAAAAAAAAGAGAAGAAACAGAGAAATTGAAATTTCTTTAAACGACCGAGGAAATGTGGAACAAGCCCCTACTTTATGATGCCTAGATAAGGAAGAAGTACCGTGAATAAACAGCCAAGGGAAGGGAGAAGGGTTAAAAAAAAGTTAATAAAGAAATCTCTCTCTGCATTTTTAATGGAGTTCATTAAAACAAGTGAAGCGTTAGTCATCGTCTATTAAAAAACAATTAATAATTATCTAATAAAATATACCTAGCTGGCTGAATAATAATGACAACATAATTACAAAAACATCGTTTATTTTAATTTAATTAGTATAGAGTTCAACAACCAACTTTTGGTATAAAAAATTAAACTTTAAAGAGATCGTATTTTCAAGGGAAACTAAACTCTTTATAAAATCATTAAAGTCCATTGATTTTTATTTTAAATATTAAATTTAGTTTTTGATTATAAGCCAACACTAAGATCCAACCATGACGGCCATTTTA
>NW_027115321.1:442894-446480 GCF_000696795.3 Halyomorpha halys | reverse complement strand
AGAGCCCTGGTACCGTAGAAGGTGGAATCCTCCAAACAATTACGGGAGCTACCTGGGATCAGAGCCTTAATACATGGAGGAGAACTAACTGCTGCAGAAATTGGTCAGTCAATATCTCATGATATGAAGGCAAGGAGGTCAAGGTGGGGGACATATGGCTGGAAGCAATCCATCACAATAATAAATGCCAGTATAGTTGGCAAGAGACCTCGTGGGAGGTAAAAAACCAGACGGATTGACAGAATCGACAAAGATGAGAAAGTGCTGCAAGCAGCTTACTACAGAGCAGTAGCCCAAGACAGAAAAAAATCAGATACACTTTATCAGATCTGATTTTATATCCGATTAGTGTAAATAAAAGAGTTAATTTTCCCATAAAAACAATTTTTTTATTAAATAAATTAATACTTAATTGTTTTCAATTAAAGATAACAAAAACTTCGCTTGTTTTAATGAAGTATATTCAAAATGCAACTTTCATAATAAACGTATGTTTTTAAAACAGATATTGGTCTCAGTTATCATCTTTATCAGTTAAGATCTTTCGGTCGAAGTGAAGAAACTTAAAACCACTAATAAATTACATATAGTAGTAGGATAAGTGACATCATTATTATCAGCTAATAGAATTGTCATATGTTAAAAATATACAAATAGTCGTGTTAATTATTTTTAATTTCCTTTTACCTGCTTTATTCACTGCAACCTTCCCAGGTGTTAGGTGACCTTCATCAATCCAATGAAATACTTACGTTATAGACACGGAGTGTGTTATAAATTGAAGAAATTATTTCATAGCTGTTATTGAAAGCATCGATATCTTCACCGACATTTTAAAACTTATTGGGAGGAATATTCTGAAATTTTATCATACCCTCTCTCTATTCCCTCTCATGACCACTCATAATGATGGCGATCAAAAAAGAAAATGGCGGCCGGGTACACTCAGCCCCTGCCAAAATGGCGCTGAACGAAAAGAAAAAGGTCGTGAGACCCTCGTAATAAAAATGGCGGCGATAAAAAAAGAAAATGGCGGCCGGGCAAACTTAGCCCCTGGTGACAGACACGTGACTTAAAAGAGGGCGTGGCCTTATGATCACGTGAGTGGTTAAGGTCATGTCGAACTTAATTTGAATTCAAATCCCCCGCCAGGGGTAACGTGACCAAATACTAGCCTCCGATTGGTCAGCTAATGATCGTGATTGGTCACATGACAGACCACGTGAGCGGTTAAGGGTGGGTCGAGCCGAATATTTGAATTTAAATCACCATCTCCACACAGGACGCAGTCTGAAGCCTCAGCCACTCCTATTCTCTTCAGGTGGTGTCGCAAATAGTCATGTCCAGTAGCCAACCTGAAGCATTCCACTGACACCGCTCTCGGTTAAGTCAATGGTGGGCGCCTCTCAGGATCCCAGTTCTTGCCCCCACATTCTCCTATACTCCTTTCCTCTGCTCTTTTAGTGATAGAGGAGTGATGACGCTTCGGGTCATTTCTTTCGGCATGGTAGATGCATTTGTAAAAAAGATAAAAATAAAAAAAAAATAGAAAAATAAATATAAATAAAGAAAAAATGGAGAATAATATGAACAAATAGAGAATGAATAAAACAAATATTCTGCAAAAATAAAGTTTAATTTAATTAAAATAAAGATAATATAACATATTATAAACAGTTTGCCATTTTTATAGTAGCTCCATGTGAGGCTTTTGCAAAATTCAAACATTTAAAATTATTTTACTATAATGAACCATATACTATGATGAACTTGCTCTCCCTACAATATGAATGACATATGTATGAAATATGGATAACATTGATGTTAAAAAAAAAGAAATTATGTAAATGCCCTCACGGCGCAGTTGGACAGTAGTAGTGTCTCATGCTAACCCAGTTTCAGAAGCTCTGCAGTTTACATAGATAAGGCCTTCATTTTAAAAATGATTCTCGTATGTTGTATACATTCTAGGCCAAGCGTCGTGTGCAGATAAAAAAGACATTTTAAATTCAAAAGCAAGAAAGAAATATTTGTTTTGATGTAATGAGGATCAGAGAAGGGAATTTTAAATATTTCTAATGCATTTAAGCAATGAAATATGGCTAATTTATAATAATTTTCTATGTTAAGTTAACTTATTACCGGAAAAAAGTAATTACTAATACTAAACTAACTTCTAAGACAGAAATAGCCAAAAAAAACAAAAAAAAAACAGGTCTACAAATACCTTATGGAAAAACAGAATTCATGATTTTTAGATTTTATTTTCATTAAAACGTCAAAAATATCGTCAATTTCAACACAAGCTCACTATTCTACACACTACAACTTACGAACCTAAAGATTTGTAACTGAAAGTTTAATGATGCACGCACCTTACCAAATGTTTGTTTTCATTTACTTCATTGAAGCCATTCAAATATGCCATAGTATTTATTAATATTCAAATTTGCAGACAAATACTAAATAAAATTTAATTAATCTACTAATTCTTACTAAACTCGTTATATTAAAAAAAAAACAAGCATTCATATCTTAATTCTATTAATAAAGTTGATAGATGTGTGTTGAGGAATGAATATAAGAGGGTCCCTCACCCCTTGGCGAAGCTCAACAAAATTAAAGTTTTATTTATAAGAAGATGGTCAGGATTGCGATAAAAAAAAGAACAAATAGTTAATAACTATTTTAATCTCTGACGTTTCGCCACACTCTGCAGGGCTTCATTAGGGCTAAAAAGATACAAAATACAAAAACAACTAAGAACATTACAACAATAAGATACAATAAGGTAATTTGAGCTAGGATAAATATTATGTAAAAATAAAGTGATAAGAAATTACATGTAAATAAAAGGAAGGAAGACATAAAATAATATTAATACAAAATAAACCTGAATAAACAAAGATAAGAATAAGAATTTTGAAAAATACTTAAAATATACCGTTAAAAAAGTTAAGTTTTGCTCCTTTATTGTCATTTAATATCATTATTTTTGTTTTTATTGATATTTATTCTTTCAAGACGTTTATTTAATCTCTACTTTCTTCTTCATTTTTTTTTATATATATACGTCACCTGTACTTTTTTAACTGTATATTTTACGTAGTTTTCAAAATTTTTATTCTTACCATTTATACTTATTTATTTTTTATGCTTGTACCACCAACGGGTGGTTCCTTCCCAAGATTTTCAAGTGTATATGAAACATACTACATATTTACCTATTGTATTATTTTGTACAGTTGTAAATTACAATAAATAAATAATTAAAAAAAAATTGTATACTTATCATTGTTTATTCAGGTTTATTTTATATTAATATTATTTTATATCTTCCTTCCTTTTATTTATATGTAATTTCTTATCACTTTATTTTTACATAATATTTATCCTAGCTCAAATTACCTTATTGTAGTAATGTTTTTAGTTGTTTTTTTTATCTTTTTAGCCGTGATGAAGCCTTGCATAGTGAGGCGAAACGTTGGACATTAAGATAGTTATAAACTATTTGTTCTTTTTTTGACCGCAATCCTGACCATTTTCTTATATTTAAGTTTTATGGTCAACTATATACATATATATA
>NW_027115321.1:424504-442844 GCF_000696795.3 Halyomorpha halys | reverse complement strand
TGACCTATCGGAGTGGATCAACTTTTCGTCGACCAGTGTATATTTATTTGTTTTATTTTCGCCTTAATAATTTATTTAGCAAGTTTTATTTTGTTTAAAGGGAACCAGATAACGTTCCTGGAACGTTATATTTATACTTATTTTGAAATCGGACAAGAATTACGATATACGATCATTCACTCTTTCTGTGAACAGAATTGCACACGGCCTACTAACTCCTCGCTTAAATTTTATTTAATATAAATACATACACAAAATAACTCTAATATATTTAAATGAATAGAAGTTAAGAGAGTCGGAGAAGGCAGCTATAAGCGGAAAACAGAGTCGACCTTTATTGAAAATATTAGCATGTTATTGAATCCAGGGAAGAAAATAGCCCTAAAGATAATAGCTATATCATAAGGAGCTATTGGATTGAGGGCTCTTGTCTTATTAATAAAATTTAAGCGAGGAGTTTAGCAGGCCGTGTTCAATCCTTTCGTTAAGCTCGTCTCCTTCATTTGTATCAGTCTAAATTTTTTATGAGGCTCTTTCCGCCCTTCCTTAATAAAAAGAGTGATAGAGATAATCCTTTCAAAATAAGTGTATATACAACAGATTGCGCTACCTTTAAACATTTTTTTTAATAATTTATTTATTGATATTTACAACTGTATACATATATACACATCAAGTAAATTTGCTGTAAGTGATATTATGACATGATAAAAACATATGGAGAATCTACCCATTGATAGAACTCCAATAACATTTCTAACGGAGAAGATCTCGGAGGCCATCTTCTTTTCAAACGCCTAGGAGGATTATTAGGTAATGAAAGAGAAGCCAGGTTAGAAACAAGTGGATTTGGGTGGTTGGGAAGTTTATCATGGAAGGAATGGTATCTGGTTCTGGCCAAATCGGCTACATATGGAACATTGAGTTCCAGATGGATGACTAGATTTGTGACAAAGTAAGAAGCATTAAAGATTTTGGACTATAAGCATTGGATTCGGGAGGAATTTGATGGTTTAGTGGAGCACAAAAGCTCAACTCCGTATCTCCAGATAGGCCTTATAATAATCATGTAGATAAGTCTTTTGTAATGTTGGCAATTTAGACGATTTGTTTAGTAAATGTTGTAATAGTCGGAATCGACGAGCAGTTTCTTGTATTTTTAGTTTTGTATGAGGATTCCAAGTCAGGCAAAATTTTATTTTCAATATGTCAGTAAAACTGAAATAAAACAAAATTAGACGCGGAGTGCATATCACAAAACGTTTACTTTCTAATCTATGGGGTTGTAAAATAAGTTCGTAGTGTTTTTCAATATTTAAATTTAACCCTCTCTGTGTTTATAAAATCAGGTTTACTTGGTCAATAATGTTTACATATTCTAAAAAAGGATTAGTTAAGGTGCTTTTATGCATCAGTTTCAACCGAGATTCCTTATCTTTAAGTGGTATTTTGCTTGCTCAAAATGGAAGAGAACAATAATAATTTTCGTCAGTTAATGATCTTTCCGAAAAGAAAAATCTGCTGCACAGTCGGTTAACATAATTTTCAGTGTTTGTGGCGATGATGGTTCAGGAGAAAACACCGTCCCTAAGTGGTTTGCTCCGTTCAGAAAATTTTGACATGGAAGACGCATGGGTCGTCTTACAACTGTTGATGACCAAATATAATCATAGGTCTCAGGCAACCCTTATTCTACGACACGGGAAAATAGGGGGACCGCAGAAACGCTTAACATACCTCATGCAAGTGTCTCAAATCATTTGAGGGCTGCGGAATATGTTTCTCGAAGTAATATATGGGTTCCTCACAATTTGACAGAAAAAAATTTATAGGACTGCATATCCATTAGCGATTCTCTCCTGAAATGCAATTTTACTGATCCATTTTTAAAGAGGTTGATAACGGGATGAAAAGTGGGTCCTGTACAATAATATTGTGATGAAAAAGTCCTGGGAAAAAACCAAGTGACCCGGCGTTAACGATTCCAAAAGCAGGATTACATCCAAAAAAGGTTATGCTGTATTGAAAATAGAAAAAAATGTGATTCTATAAAGTGACATTTTCGATCAGTAAATTTTAATGAGAAAATTGATATGATCGCAATACTTTTCCTTATTATACATTCCATATATTGGAAAGAGAGAAAAAAAAAGAAGAGTCAAAATGCAAATTCTGATTACAACCCTACGCTTGTTTTCAATGAGCAAATCAACGAAATGACGCTATCTTCAATAATTGACTTCTTGCAATATCAATTTTTTCTTCTGCGAGGAGAAGATGGTTGGGAGGTGCGGTCAAAATAAAACACAAATAAGTTTAAGTAACTTATTTAATCGTGCTAACGCTTCAGCCAGCATTTCTAGCCTTCATCAGGGCTAAGAACAGAACAAGATAACAACATATACATACAATGTATGAATACAGAAAATAAAAAATAAAATACAAACAGAATGACAAAGTAAATAATTGTACAGAATGGAATTAATAAAATAAAGTGATGAAAGAAGTTCTTGATGATGAAATAACTTCTTTCATCAATTTATTTTATTAATTCCATTCTTAACAATTATTTACATTATTTCATTCTGTTTATATTTTATTTTCTGTATTCATTGGTTGTTATCTTGTTCTGTTCTTAGCCCTGATGGAGGCTGGAAATTCCGGCCGAAACGTTGGCACGATTAAATAAGTTACTTCAACTTTATTTTGACCGCACCCCCAGCCATCTTCTCGTATAAGTCATCCACGGTCAAGTATGTCTCACAATTTTTTCTTCATTTTCCGGATTTCGGTCTACCTTCTTGCCCCATTGAATCAACATAATCAGTTTTAATTACAGGTTGTCTGTAAAGTAATACTATTAATTATTATTTTAAATGCAATACTAAGTACACGGTTTTCTTCAAACTTAATGAAATCTTGGATTGGGATTGAAACCTGTTAAAACACAGAAGCAGTTTATGAAATAATGGATAGTGTCATACAATGGCAGGCTTTAAAAAAAAGAAAAGGCTTCAAGAAAAATTCGTAACACTCTGTAACGGAAAATATTCTTAAATGTTAATTGAAAATGATTCAGTTTTTCTTAGTGACCTAATAATTTTAAATTTTTATTGAGACATTAATAAGCTCTTTTTTATAAGGTGATATTTTTGCCACAAGGCAACATTTCACTGATGTACATATATCGTATATATCATGTAATATGTATGTATGTATGTATTAAACCAACATAATAATATAGGAAGTTACTAATAAAAAAGTTATATTTTAAGTTTTTTTAGAAAGTGTCTTATATCGCTTATTTGATAATGATAAGTATCCTGATATTTTATTTATAAAATCGCTGTTTAGTCTCAAACTATGCATTAATTTTTTTTTTAATTTAAGTCATTATTGTTTTGGTATGGCGTCATTTAGACAAGTAAAGACGTTAGGTGAGTATTATTATAATTTATTTCGATTTTTTAGTTTCCATTCTTATATGACCAATTATCAATTGTGATTGATCGAAATTGTCAATTTCGATTTTTTAGTTTCCATTCTTATATGACCAATTATCAATTGTGATTGATCGAAATTGTCAATTTCGATTTTTTAGCATTCTTATATGACCAATTATCAATTGTGATTGATCGAAATTGTCAATTTCGATTTTTTAGTTTCCATTCTTATATGACCAATTATCAATTGTGAGTCATATTCCTTATCGTTCTTGTACGGTACCTAACTGCAAAAATACAACTAAAAAGTCATTTGCAGTTTTTTGTGGTATATTCTAGGGGAGGGTTTTGTTGCATAACACTCCGTTCTCATGTTATTCCACAAATAAGGTTTTTTAGCGAAATTAAATGTTGTTAATGGGATTATTATCTCGCATGAGGGTTTCTTGTTGAACGATGTCTACACGAGGTCCCAAGTAATGAGCGGGATCGACAGAACAAGTTGTACAATCCTGAACTACTCCAGTGTGTAATGTTATGTATTACATGACACATACACAGGTTCCAAAAGATTAAAGATTCATTACCAACAGTTGTGTATTGTGAATTTTGATTTAAAGCTTTTAATTTTAAAACTCCGACCTATTTTCAAATAATTAGCTTGTTTTTTTCCCATTAAAGAGCAATTGTTTGTTTTGTTAGGACTACTAATGTCTTTGTTTTTGTTAATAACTTTTATCTCTCTTATTAAGGATTATTATTTTTATCATAGTTTTTTTTATTTATCATGTTGTATATAGTTAAGGGTGTCTTTTGTACGAGACAGAAATATATTTATTGTAATATACATTATAATACATTCAGTAAATTTTATCTCAGTTATAATGGAGTGAAACAGGCGTGTAGAGAACCACCCATTGGTAGTACTCTAATGACGTTTTTACACGAGCAAGTCTCGTGGCCATCTTCTTTTTAGGCACCTCGGAGGATTATCGGGAATGGAAGAGGATGCAAGGTTAGAAACTAGTGGGTTGGTTAGAGAGTTTATAATGGAAGGATTGATATCTGGTTTAGGCTCTATCGGTTACATATGGAACTTTGAGGTTTTTATGTATGACTTTATCTGTGACAAAGTAAGGAGAATTGAAGATTTTAAGAAGGATTTTGGATTGTAAGGGTTGGATACAAGAGGAATTTGAAGGTTTAGAGGAGCTCCAAAGCTCAACTGCATATGTCCTGGAGCCTGTTTCATAATAAAGCTAATAATATTAGTCTTGTAGATTTATCTTAATTCAATTACACAGAATTGTACAATAGTAATATATACTTTAGTATTTTTTAATTCCTGTAATATCACTAATAATTTAAAAATAATTTACTGTTCTATGTTAAAATACTGTTCTATCATGTTTACTTTACAAATTATTTTCGTTATTGTGGCACAACTGTCGTCCCCACTCCTCCCAATACCAACGGTCATTTTTGTTTTGACTACCGTCAAAATAGGTATGCATTCTGTCTCATCATTTGATTTGTATTCTTTTTTATTTTTACATCTCTTTATTTGTATTTTCTTTAATATTTCTTTTCTTATCTATTTGTTACTATTACCCTTTACATTTACTATTTACTACCTTTAATTTTTCTTTTTATATCTTACTTTTTTACATTTTATACCCCTGTTATTTTACACTTAGGTTTTTGTTTTCCTTTTGTAACTATGTGTTTGTATCTTTTAGCCCTGAAGAAGCCCTGCAACGTGGGGCGAAACGTTGGCTCATTAAAATAGTGTAGTTCTACTATTTGAGTTTTTTGACCGCACCCGGACCATATTCCTTTCATCTTCGAAAAATTATTGTTTTTCAAGTTTTTGAAAAAGCCGCTACTCTTTATTCCCCCTTCGTATACTTTGCAGACTCATCAGTTTTGACTAGTAATCATACATAGTTTCCATTACAGTAATAAAAAAAATTGGGGTGAAATAACTGCCTTTTTTTCTTCCCGGCTCTTGTACTATGGGGATAACCAATGAAATCTTAGCAAGTTAGGGAATAGGGCTCTATAAGGAGAGTTGGGATGTCTGTGACTGAGGGAACTTACATATGCTCAACATTAAAATAGCTTAACAGCTGCGGGTATCTGGTAAGATGACAGCTTGGACCTGCCTAATCGTACTGCTTGCTTTCAGTAGTGATAACGTAGAAACATTTTATTTGGTCAAGGAGACGAGAATCATTTCCACTGCTACCAAAGCGGTCAGTGAGGTCAACCTTAATAGGCCAAATGTTCAGAAGAAAAACTACATAATTTATAATTAATATAGGAATTGACGACTGTTCATAATAATAGCTGTTAAATCCTATAAACAACAATAACGTTCTTTAATTTTGAAATTTATTATTTTTGAATTAATTCTTTGTGGTGAAAGTCCCTAAGAACGATCGAATCATTCGCATTCAATAGTTTCCAATATTGTGTAACTCAAATTTTTCATTGAAATATTAATAAGTATATAATATATAAGTACAGTCGAGTGTCGGTTAGTCGAACGTCGATTATATGTTCAATTTTCCGAATTGGCTTCGCTGAGAAGATGCAACGAAGGGTAAAGATTATTATTCCTATAAAATAAGTTTAAAGAGTATTCTCTATAAAATTAGATTTCCTATAACTGTCATGATGGAACTCCAGTCTTGTTCTTTTACGATAAGTACGATTTTAGCAGTATGAGGCATGTCAGTTAAATCGAATCAGTTTGATGAAAAATACAGTTGATATTCTTTCACTTAGGAACGTTTTGTTACGTGTTATTCCAGTGGATTTTTCATTGAATTCGTTCACACTAACAAAGATAACCAAGTGTCAGTTTTAAATTATTCGTTGTGAAGTGTATACATCAGATACTCGTGTATTTTATAATAAACTTACAACAGGTCAACAAAAAGAAAACGAGTACTGATTCCATTAAAATATAAAATTAGCATATTTTTATTGACGTTTATTTAGTCAACGAAGTACATGAGTACTTTGAGCAAAAATAAAACAATTGTCCTTCCGTCGCTCACTCTAGTGTGTCTTTTTACAAATCAATCACTTTTAGCCAAGATTCCCTGCTAGTCCGTAAGTTTCATTTCTCGTTCTCATATTGCATTCATTATCCCATTCTCCATATTTCTCCTTTTACCTTGTTACTTTTTTGAAAATATTGTTTTTATATAAAAATAATAATATATTTATATATAGTTGACCGTAAAAATTGATATATAAGAAGATGGTCAGGGTGATATATAAGAAGGGAGGTCAAAAGAGAAACAAAAATAACTTACAACTATTTATTTTCCGACGTTTCGCCCCACTTTGCAGGGCTTCATCAGGGCTAAAAAGATACAAAAGAAAAACTAATTATATTACAACAATAAGATACAATAAGGCAATTTTAGCTGGGCCGTTAAACGGCTGGCCACCTCCTCCCCACTCCTCCACGCTTCCGCTTTACTTCTGTTCAACCTTTACCTTTGAACAGGTAGGTGGTCCTGACTTGTTCTTTCCTCATTTATTATCATTATTATTTTTTATTTATAATTATTCTTTCAAGACGTTTATTTAATCTCTAACTGTATATTTTACGTATTTTTCAAAATGTTTACTCTTACCATTGTTACTTTTTTTTTTTTATTCAATTTTATTTTATATTGATACTCCTTGGTCCCATCCTCTACACCATCTATACAGCTGACATTCCAACCAATCCTAACACTATCCTCACCACGTATGCCGATGACACATGTGTGTTCGCTGTTAATAATAATCCATTAATTGTATCCCAAAGTCTCCGATCCCATATCACAGCCCTCGAAGATTGGTGTCGTAATTGGAGGATTAAGATAAATTCCAACAAATCCCATCAAATCACCTTTACCCTTCGTCGTATACCTACTGACTGCCCTACAGTTTCATTTAATGATGTTACTCTTACCCCTGTCGAACAGATCCGCTACCTTGGACTACATTTGGACAAACGATTAATCTGGAATCCTCACACCAGACTGAAAAGACAGGAAACTGCACGTCGATTTCGACTATTACAGCACTTACTAGACAAACGGTCTAAACTTCCAACACATTACAAAAGACTGATCTACATGACTATATTTATACCCAACTATTTCAAACCCAAGATTTCAGCCAAATTTCTCGATCCAAATACATATGCATTTTAAATAATATATATATTAACGACTTTAAAGAAAACAAGTGACAAACTGTAATTGTAAACAGAGTGAAATATGAAAAAAAATCCATATTATAATAAATCAATTATTAAAGATAGCATTATTTCGTTAATTTATTATTGTTTTGTTTATTTAAAATGAAGGTTCGATTATAATTTTTTTTTTATTTACCTCACTGAAATCATTTGATTATGCAATTATAAGCGTTTCTCTTCTAATTTACCTAAATATAGAAAATATATTTTGGCTACAAAAGAGGGCTCTGAACGGAGAAAGAAGGGACCACTCTGCTGACAAATGAAACCCCGATTCCGCGACGGTCCTATAAACTTTTGGAACATTTACTTAAAACGGAAAGATGAGATTCGAAATAATTAAATGGAGCAATATTTAAATATTGCTAAGTATATATTTAAATAATTGAATTTTTAACTTTAGTCTCCTGTTCCAGTTTTAAGTTAATATTTCAAAAGCCATAGAGTACCGTCGCTAAATCGGGGTTTCAGTGGGGTGGGTCGGCCGGGAAGGATTGCCTTTTAATATTTTTGGTGCTAGGATCTCCTCTTGAAAGATTGTGACATGTCGTATATCGAAATTGAATAATTATATTAGTTATTTAATTAAGGCCTTGATATTATTATATTATTATTAAGACAATTGCCATGTATATGATTGTAAAATTGTAATGTTACATGGCCATGAGACGAGAAGTTATAGAGTTGGAAACTAGTAAAGTTTAAATCATCGGTAATTAAATGAACTTCTGAACAAATTCAACTCCTAGTAACCATGTATTTGCAAAACTATTTTGAGAATAGATAGAGATAATTTAATATTATCTTAAGCTTTCGAACTAGAAAGTTAAATAAGCTCATATGGGGTCACATAGTTACTAAGTTATATCGATTCCAATAACAATATTTAGTTCTCATTAAGTCAGAACTACAACCTTATACCGCTTTGAAACTAGGCAAACTATTTTCCATACTAGAACATCAAAGATAAAATATAATAGAGGTGTAGATAGTTGACCGTAGATTAATGCTTGAAGATGTTTGTCGGGGGGTGCGGTCAGCAAAGAACAACATAAATAAACAAAACCGTGTTTATTTATTTTATGCCGACGTTTCGACTGAATACTCAGCACTAATCTTCCCTCCTCTACGCCACAACCCCTGATGAAGACCTGAAACTCAGGTCGAAACGTCGGCATAAAATAAATAAATATGGTTTTGTTTATTTATGTTATTCTTTGCTGACCGCACCCCCCGACAAACTTTTTCAAGCATAAAATATAATAATCTAATATATTGAAAATTATCATTAAAATTACTGTTTTGATCGAGTCTGGCAACCAGGACTGCTTTATGCGATCAGTAAATTCCTTCCCCTCACATGCTTCCTTTTTATGAGTTCTTATCTCGGACAGATTTTTTAAAGTAAATTACAACAGCGCTTATTCAGCACTCTTTACTCAGTCTGCTGGTGTACCTCAGGGTAGTATCTTTGGTCCTATCTCTCCTCATACAGTGTTTACAGCTGAGATCCTAATTCTATACTCACCACATATGCCGATGACACATGCCTATTTTCATTGAATAACAGCTCTTAAACCCATGAATTCCTGCCTCACAATATTCTTTTATACTTCCCAATTAATCCGGTCGAACATATCAGTAACCTAGGACTACACCTGGAAAAACGACTGACTTTAAATCCTCATACTAGATTGAAAATACAGGAAACTGCTCGTCGATTCCGACTATTACAACATTTACGAGACTAACCGACTAAAATACCAATCCATTACAAAAGATTGATCTATATGAATATAATATGGCCTGTCTCGACATTTGGTATTGACCTTTGGGGTCTAACTAAACCTTTGAATTCCTCTCGTATCGAATCCTTACAATCCGAAATCCTTAATGATTCATACTTTGTCACAAATCAAATTATCCGAGTCAAAACTGAAGGATCAAAATAAATTCTAATAAAGCTCACCATATCGCATTTACCCTACGTCGTAAACCGATGACTTCCTGCTCCACAGTATTCTTTATAATGTTACTGTAATGCCTCTCTTATTTATATAGAACAAATCTGTTACCAAGTCTAAAATCCTACATAAAATCCTTAATGATCCTTACTTTGTCACAAATCAAGTCATCCATGTTCCATATGTTGCCGATTTGGCCAGAAACAGATACTGATCCTACCATGATAAACTTCCCAACCACCCAAACCAACTCATTTCTAACCTGGCTTCTCCTGTGTTAGCAAATAATCCTCCTAGGCGTCTGAAAAGAAGATAGCCTTAAAACCTCCTCTAGAAATTTTATTGGAGTTGTATCAATGGGTAGATTCTCTACCTGTCTGTATAATTGTATAACTAACATATTTTTTTTTAATAATTTATTTATTGTTATTTACAACTGTATACACATATATACAACAAGTAAATTTGCTGTAGGTGACATAGTAACATGTGGAGAATCTACCCACTGATAGAACTCCAATAACATTTCTAGAGGAGAAGATCTCGAGGACATCTTCTTTTCAGACGCCTAGGAGGGTTATTAGGTAATGAAGGAGAAGCCAGGTGAGAAACATTGGATTTGATAACTAACATCAAATTTACTTATTGTATATATTTTACAATTGTAAATATCAATAATATTTTTTTTTAAATTACAGTACCCACAATCAAATTATATGGTGATTTAAAATTAACAATCAAAAAATCTATAAAATGGTTTATATATGGTTGAAACATAGAAAATATGACAGATTACATATCAACCATATAATGAATACACAGGAATATAATAAATGATAAGCCTTCACCAGATTGGATACGTGTTTAGCAACGACCTATGAACTGAATCATTTATTGAACGAATGAATTTAATATTGTAATCAATTAGCTCAATTAATCAAGGTTTATTTACTGGCAATCAGAGAGTTTACTCCTCGCTATCCAAAACAAAATTAAACTTACTAGAAAGTAATAATAAGTAATAAAAATTTAAATTGATGAAACCATTTGATTTACAAATATATTAATATATAATATAATAAAATACAATTATGTAAAAGCCATTATAATGAATAATTATAATAATAAAGGCTTTGCGAACACGAAGGTTCGATGCCGATACCAATCCTTCTCTACATATATCTCTCTAGTGACGCATCTTCAAATCCAATTCAACCAAATAAGTCTTAACGCAATACTTCTATCTACGTTTTGGTCTACCACTCGCAGACGTTTACGCGTCGGTTCAGTGTTTATGAGCATTGTTGGGTTCCGTTCGTTACTTGGACTTACGACCCTCACGCCACACTAGTGTAACCTGAATTATATTTACCGGGTGCTGTACCCTCAATTAAGCGTTGTGTAACCTTCTAAATTCTCCCTTTAACTCAATCGTTTACGGTCCGAAAATTTTAAATAATACTTTATTTTCAAAAATAATAAGGTGCCAGTCTTCCCTTAATGTAAGAGGTCACGTTTCGCATCCAAAAAAGAACAGTGGGAAAAATAATAGTTTTCTAAATTATTACTTTTAAGTTTTTGGATAGAAGGCGCGAGCTAAGCAATATTGAAAAATAACGGATATGTTCCGCCCTGAACCTCGTTTTTATTTCCACATCGAATTGATTTTATTTCTAGTCACCATAGAACCTTAATACTTAATGAACATATCTTCCTGTTGAAATATATTTCTTTAGTCATTTTTTTTATTACTTTTATTTATTCATAGATATTACAATCTGCCACACAGTTGTGGGCAATAGGTAATAGTGATGAATTATCCCATTCATACTAAAATAAAATAAAATAAGAATTAAAATAAATAAATAAATGAAAAAAACACTCTCTTAAAATATATACAAACAGAAGGATATACAAAATGAACATAATCAAACTATGTGTACGAAAAAATAAATAAATGAAATAACATAATGATAAAATAATATAATCTCTAGTCACATTTACACTCTAATATACAATATTTACACAATCGACCTGAGGATCCCTGAGCCCACTCTATCCCCCACTTGTGAGGGGTAGAGCAGAGCTCAAGAGATCCCAGCGCATCCCTCTCGCCGCATCACTGGTAATGAGCCAGTGGAGGCTGAGCAAATGCGCTAAAGCAGCAAACACTCAACTTAATCTGATCATTGCCAGAACACCAATTGGCCATACCTTTGTTAATTATGTCGCCGAAATTACTTCATACATAATACATACATTTTGTATTATCGGTATTAATTTCGAGAGCTAGTATCTTTCTAGAGATTACCACCCAAAAGAACAAAACTATCAGCATACCCTAGCACTGTTTTTTTACCACATATAGTTAAACCTTTTTCATATGCATCACAATTTTAATAACGTATTCTAGTGCTTCAGAATAATGATTAACGATCCGTACCTTATTAAACGTTTCGGCATATCAACGTATATCAATATAACTGTTCAATCAAAATATCATACAGCTTATGGCGGTAAACAGAATCGTAAGCTTTTTTGAAATCTATATAAAGCTGATGAACTGCCCTGTTGTATTACAATTTTTTCATTGTAATATTTGACGTACTGAAAAAAAATTGTTCAATAAAGTTGAAGGATTCGTTATGCAAAATAAATAGAAATTAGTAAAAATATATCACTAGCTGATAACCAAAAGAAAAATACCTAAGTATTGTATTCACAGTTCTTTGGGGCCACGAATAGATTTGCCTAATTAAATAATTACTAATTAGATTTATAATTATTAATATAATATATTATATTACTAGTATTAATTTAATTAAATTAATACTAGGAACGAATTCCAAAACGAACTGTTTTAAGTTAATGAACTGTAATGACAGGGGCTAATAAAAATGTTTAAAAACAGTAAAAAGAAAATTATGTAAAATAAACTCTAAGGTAACTCAATTTTAATTAAATAAAGTTGATCACTTTCAGTATCATTTAAAACTTTTCCAACGGAATTATGAAAACAGGGCTTTAATACCCGACTTTATAATTGTTGAATATATTTAAATATTTTCATTTAGTCGTTCTGATCTAAATTACGTAATAGCTTTTTATTCAGTTCTGACAGTCTTATATTAGTTAGTTATTGCGAGTAATAATTAATAAATAGTATATCATGATTTATTTATTTTTAGTTGTTTTTTTTATTTAAGTTTAAAAAATATTCTCATACAGGGAATCGGATGGAATAAAACTATTAATAATAGAATAAGGCACGGGATGTATGAAGGAGAGTATAATATTGATTGACTATGTAAATGCTGATGGCCTCGTCTCGCTAGATACCAATGAACGAAACCAATACAATATAAATATCCTAGAAGAAAAAATAATCGTGAAAAATATGAAAATCCATCCATGGATGACCGTATGAATGTGGGAATAAAAGAAACCGGAAGACAAATTGAGTACACTAAGCTAAAAATGATAACAGTAAAAGATTAGAGAAGGGGTAATTTCAAATATTTAGGCGCTAATCACAATGAAAATTATTATACCAATGAGGAAGAAACTCAGAGAATTGGAACATCTGTGATAGAATTCTCTTTACTCCGGACGAAGTTTTGGGGGAAAGAGAGGTGACTAAGAAAACTAAAATCGCAATAAAAAACGTTTCTCCTTACTCTCCCAAACTGTTCCAAATTATGGATACTCACCCCGAAACACAAGAGGGAATCCAGTTCAAGAAAAAGGTGGAGATAGGATCCCGAACGTTGACGACATTAAACTAGATGAGATCATCCTAGAAGAGTACAAGATGTTTACGACAATTTCTTAGGATGACGAAAGGATCGACAGAGCAACAAGACGCGTAAAGAAGAAAGGAGGCCAAAAGGAAGACCATGAATCTCCTCTAAAGAAGATGTCCGAGAGGAGTTCGGAAACTGAGGTACAGATTGCATCAAGTGAATAGAATTGGACCAAGAACAAGCAGCATAGTTAACAATCTACAAGCAGTGACCTCACATTCCATAAGTACTTGAGGGGGAAAGATAAAGATTATGATGATGCAGTGAATGAATGACCTCAGAAATTTAATAATATAAGTAACTTTTGTGATTTATAATTTGGCGTTTCCACTCTGTTGAGATAGACAAGTGTCTATAACTCTATTTATAATGCCTTTAGTCTGGATTTTTCATAGAGTATTACTACGATCCGTCTTATATTTATAGACAATGACAATCATGGAGCTCATTTACACCATATTTACAAATATATAAATTAAATAATAAAAAAATAAGAAATAGAAGTAAAAAATAAGAATAATAATAATAAATAAAAACAAAATCAAACTTAAAAACGAAGTAAATCACTCCTTACCTTAAATTTTAGTTTATACACGTCATTAATACTACAAAATCTACTCTAATAGACATACAATTTGGATTATGACTAACATGCAATTTAGTTCATTGTAATTTTCGTTTTTTTTATTTTATTAATCATGACAACATAGTGTTGATAAATGTGTTTGTGTCTGTTTTAAAAAATAAACACATTGTACATTGCTTTAGTCATATTTATTTCAAATGTTAGTAGAAATGGATGTGAATTATTAATTTTCTCAAACTACAAACATATCATAAATAAAAATTACTACAATATAATAATTTGAATATAATTATTACAAAGAAGTAATATAAACAATTTTATCACAACCAATTTTTTTATTCGATTTAAATGTTTTTATGAACAATTTCAACAATCATCTATTTAATTATTATCATTAATAAAATAATTTTACATGTTTATAAGTAATTATTATTTCCTTCTTTCTTTTAAGTCGATTGTGTATGAGCATAATCAATAAAATAATTCATTCCATTTAGATTTCATTCATAATTTAGATTAAAAAAGAGATCCTGGGAGTAGGTGCCTAAATAGTTTTATATTGATTTCGTCCACCAGAATGGTTCTAGTTGACCCGACTTTGTAAATTAATGTTGTGAATGACATGACATGATCCACTACTAATAATATTCCAACAATGACCTGTAGATTTTATTCTCAAATGATAAATCACAAACCATGAAATATAGGTAATTAGGTACCTCAAAAGAAATAAAATGAGAAATTTTCAGATCAGAAGAGTTTGAAAATATTAAAAAAAAAAAATCCAAAAAGTCTAGTCTTAAGGCAAGTAAATTGTAATTTATATTCCCACTGTGATTCGTCCTGTAGATTTTATTTTAAAACGATAAATCATTAATGATCAAACATAAATAATTATGCCGCTCAATAGAAATATACATAAAATAAGAAATTATCAGAAAAAGAAGGTTCTGAAAAATATTAAAATCTTATACGGATTGGAAAAATACTACACGCCAAGCAAATTGTAATTCATATAATATAGCTACTCACATTGTCTTAATTATAACATAATACTTTCAGGAGCAGTTACATTTTAATTAACAGTTATTTTGGGTTACCTTGAGCTATTTCACTTTGTCCAGGACTGTTTTTTTTTTTGTTTTTTTTCCCAAATATTGAATATATTACCGGGTCTATTTACTTCTTTGAAATCAACGATCCATGTTATTTTTGCAATTTAATAAGTTTAGAAACATCAAAACGTCCCTTATTTATATATCTTAATTTAATATAATATATAACTTTCAATTACCTCCTATCCTTTTCACTGTTCTTTATGATTGCGAAACGTGGCCTCTTACACTAGGGGAAGAACAGGGCCTAAAGGTTTTTGAAAATAAAGTATCATGTAAAATATTTGTGTCGAATAAAATTAGGCGTGTGAGATTGAGGAACTCAGTAATGAACGAATCCCTAATGCTAATGAACCCTGAACTAACGGGTAAAATTCCCGAGGGTTAGACCGAAACGTAGAAGACTGATTTAGTCAATTTCTGTTTGGATGGGTGTCACTGGACAGATGTAGAGAACGACTGAATGTATAGGCATCTAATCTTGGGTTCGGTAAGCCTTTATTATAATTATTTAAATAAAATTATTTTCATCCAATTCAGGTCTCAAAACACTCAAAATATCCTACGTTTCGTCCAACTCGGCCATCTTAAAGGACAATATATTAATTAACAGTTTTTACTATACCCTCATTTTAAAAAAATTTAACTAACGACATTATTACTAATAAATTAACAAATGTTCAATACAAATTTACTCCTCATATCCAACAATTTACAAACTGCTTTACTAGCAATTCTGCTCAGGTCATTACTTTCAGTGAAATTACCCTATGGAACTATAATACGATAGGGAGTCATATTAATTTATTAATAAGCTTCCATTAGTTTGTGTTTAATTACCAATTTTGTTACTTTTCAATCAAATTTTAAAACTTTTAATAGCACAATAACTTAACGCTATTATCATACAATATTTTAACCCTTACTCACAGTCAGGTCAGGCAAATAATTGATTTATTCCAAACTGTATTTTAATCTAAATTCTTATTTCTTTTATTACTAAAATTTATTATTATTATATATAACTTTCAATTATTCGTATAATACTCGTAGTAAGGGGTACTTTCGAATCAAACAATTATTAAACTCAACTAATATAATAGCCTTACAATTCTATTATTAAACGGCACTTAGAATCATCCAAAAGAAATATTTCTATTCCTGAAGAGCTGGACAAACATGGAGAAGGGGTAAAGCTGTTAAGTCAGAAAGTCGATGACACAAGTGGACGCAACACAAAGGGTTCTCATACCCCCCCCCCCCCGTGTTCGGCCCGGCTCCAAAGGCACTGCATTAACAAACTAAAAGGGCTCTCTTGTTTTTCTTTCCCCACCTAGACAACTATTTCTAGTAATAAGATTCAATTTATAAACTTTTTTTACACAGAACTATGACTATAAAGGTTATAAAAGAAAAAAAAGATTTTAAACTATATAGTTCGGGCCGTTCGTACCTCAGATAGTTAGGCCTAGGTCTATCACTCTAAGATCTGCAGGAAGTACCGGTTCGAATCCGGCCTAGGGCGTTGAATTTTTCATTAAGTGGATGTCCCACAAAATGAAAAACTTGACCTCTCACCATGGTTAGAATAGGTGTATCACCTGTAGATAACTACGCAAACTTTACTTTCGCTGTGGATTTCCTTTAAAAAAAAGATTACTAATAAGTAAATTAATTGATAAAGAGCACTTCCTTATCGCCTACTGAACCCCCAAGTCTCTTCATGGAATTTTTTATCTCCATATATATCTTTGTAACATCTAGATCTAGATCGAAGCTGTGGATTGCCTTAAAAATAGTGTGTAGTTCAATATTGCATTCCTCACTAATGCCATCTTCTTTTTTTTCATTTCTATTCCCTAATTTTCTTTATTTAAAGTTTAGTTTCTGTATAACCCATTATTGGGTTCTTTATTGCTCATATTTCAATGCTAATGAATATCGTTCTAGAATAAAATGTGTGTGACGATAAAATGTGTGAGACTGACTTCAAATAAAGTGAATGAATAATTATTACAATGAATAAATACGTCTACGCATGTGTAAGGGAAATTAGCGAATATAAGTCAAGAAAATTTATACTTGACTATGTCAACATTTATTTCCAATTTCGTGGTTCATCTGACACGAATATAAAGGCTTCTAAAAAAACATTGTGTTCATGCATAAATAAGCAAAAATAGTAGACTAATAAAATCAAAACAGAAAATAGATTTCATTAAAAAGGGAAAAACAGTTCGATAGATTATACAAAAACACAAATTTGATGGAACCTAGACAAATAGAAAGGAATCCACATTTTTTCTGAGGGTATAATGTGTTTTTAATTCCTATATGTTTCCCTATTTTATAAGTAGGGAAGAAAAAATATATAATATATATTTTAATATAATCTTAATTTTGGTAGGTATAAAATTTCGGAATATAACGAAATCAGGTGAGCAAATTATGTTGATGGATTAAAAAAAAAATACAATGAAAAGTAATTTATTAAAAGATTGTAAAGTCAGGTTAATTATTCCGAGCACTTCTTGTTATTTTTGATTAATTAATCTTGTTCAATAAAACCTAGAAAAAAGTTTAATTAAAATATAAGGATTTCAACACACAATTACAAACTCTCAACGAAAAGTATTTAACTAAACATTCAACGTTTCTGGCATCAAGCATGATACCACGGGCCCTTTATCTTCGGTTTTATCGTAAGGAGCGAGATTTCCAGATCTGAATTATGGTTTTCAGTGATTGTAAAAAAGAACTGTTTTCATTAAACTAGTTTGGTTTTCTTCCATATCTTGTTAGCAATCTTCTTTTACGATTTAAATTTAACAAAATCAATCAAGTGCATAGTTCAGACAGAACTGCTCCCTGGTCATTTCTATTGGGTAGGATTTATTTATTTGTTTGCTTACCTTGACCTTCAGGCATTTATATGGGCCCACCCAACTGCAGCTTTTGACCGATCCTTCCTTATCAGATCCTCTTCTTTGTGGAAATATATTCCTATTTTCATCCGTAGCTGCAATAACCTCCCCTCCTTCAAATACGGTTTATTCCACCATCTGCTATCTATCCTATTCTAATCTAATTAAATTAGATGTTCCTAATTCACAAGTAATTCATATTTTTTTTAATTTATTTATTGATATTTACAACTGTATA
>NW_027115321.1:420600-424454 GCF_000696795.3 Halyomorpha halys | reverse complement strand
TTGAACTGCTGTAAAATACTAGCTTTATTTTTATTTATTTATTTTTGTTTTATTTAATTTATTTATTGATATTTACAACTGTAAAAAAAAATACAACCAGTAAATTTGATCAGAATGACATAATGATATGATACAGGATGTAGAGAAACTACCCAGTAGTAGAACTCTAAAAACAGTTTACAATATAAGGTCACGAGGCCTTCTTCTTTTCAGGTGCCTCGGAGGATTGCCAGGAATGGAAGAGGAAGCAAGGTTAGAAACTAGTGGGTTTGGGTGGTTAGGGTGTTTATTATGGAAGGAATAATATCGGGTTCGGGCTATATCGGTTACATAAGGAACATTTAATTTATATTTTAAATCAGTAAGTAATCCTCAGTAAACATACACACTTTGTTAAGTTACTAAAATCAAGTTAATTTTTTTTCAGTTATTAACATCAAGTTTATTTTTTATTAGCTTATTAACATTGAATTTATGTTTTTTTTAAAGTAATTAACACCAATTTTTTTTTAGTTATTAAAATAAAGTTTAATTTTTGATTAATTTATTTATATTAAGTTATTTGTTTTAAATTATCAACATTATTTTTTATTAATTTATTAGCATCAACTTTATTTTTTTCCATTGAAAGAGTTAAAATTTACTTTATTGAGAATTTCCTATTTATCATGTATGCATAGTTTTCTTTTCTTGCGTTTTGTTAAAGGGAAAAAATCATGTATAATTTTAGCACATAATTAAAAATTTTTAATCAATAAATAATTTATCATTCTTGCATTAAAATGTATCGTATTTATTTAGATAGCTTAATTTATTAATTAATTAGAAAGGTGGTGTATTAATCCCAGAATTATTTATTTGCTAACTACAATGTAATTATTTAATTACTTTTATTTCATGGTTTATGAATCCATTTCCTTTTTGAAAGAAATTTGATATCTCATTTGAGAGTATTTCCAGTAGATCATTTTGAAAGACACACAGGAGTATATCAGCAAACATACCCCCGAAATACCAGCCCTTCCCCTAACTTCTGTTTGTAGTACGCAAATGACACACGGCACGCCATTCGCTAGTTTTGGGATATATCCATCCACGCAGCCGGAATACATCATGACTGTTTCTTGGTAATAGTCGTCACGAACGCATTTCAATACCGAAAGATGAAACAGAGCTTTTAACTCTCTCGAAATTGAATTATCATTGGGCATTTAAAAGTAAATTTGGAGGAGTCACACGAAACATATTAAACAAATTCATACCAACCAATTTAGCAGTTAAAATATAACAGTCAAATAAAACTACTTTGTTACTGCTTTTATTTTGTAATTAAAACTTTAGGGCCATCAACGCTTAAATAGATTTTATAGTTTTATTAGAAACTTTATTATAACAATTATGTTTTTCTTTTGTTTTATTCCATTCATAACCCAGGAGAGTTAGCCTGAGTGTAGCCTTGAGCATTTCGCTCATATTGGGAAATAAATGCCTATATTTTCCTAGTATTTAATATGTTTTGTTTAAACTTTTTTCTACGTTCCGTTAACCCTTTGATGTTGTTATTGCAGCATGTTTATGTTACTCCTTCTTTTATCTCCTAGTGTAAGAGCCCAAGAGTAAAAAAAGGCATTTATTTCACTCCAATTTTTTATTACTCTAATGAAAACTATGCATAATTACTAGTCTAAAGTGATAAGTCTGCCAAGTATATGTAGGGGGATAAAAAATGGTGGCTGTTTCGAAACGTTATAAGATAGTAATTTTTCATTCGGAGCTCTATATCTTTAACATTACTAACAACTTTAGCAAACCTAAGAGAACATCATTTAAAGTAGAATAAATTTGATAAAATATAAGAACTAATAGAGCTATTCACGTTCAATTGTTCCCAAGACATATCTTTTTAAAAATAAACATTCCATAAAAAATCTACTGAAAAATCAGAAGTTAGTGAATTTATTTTAAAAATCTATATCTCATAAACCGTTCGCCGTAGAGATGTCTATTAGTACTCAAAATAAATCTAGTTTAATGTTTTCATGATATTTACTAAAATAAATTGATTTCAGGCAAAATTTATATTCATATGAGAATATAGGTTACCATATACTGCCCCTACGAAAATAGGTACCATAAATTACTTTGTAGTAAGGTTAATTACCTTTGTTTTGAGTGCTAGCAGACATATGTACATCAAGAATTTTAACCGACCAACTAGAAATTAATATTTAATGAATTTATTTTGTCCAATGTCATAAAAACTACTCCAACGAAGATAAACGTCATAAGCTACTGTATAGAGCAGTGGTTCCTATTATTTTTCGGTTTGCGGCTCTCTAAATAATCGTTTTTTTTTTCGCGGCGCCCTTAATACATCGCATTTTATTTTTCTAAATTTTTGACTTTCTTGAAAAATTGAAAAACTTTCCTTTTTATAAGCGATTACCCATTTAACAGCAAAAAATTAAAAACAGATCCTTAATATTTTCCTTTCGATAATATAAAATATATAATTTCAACTGTTTCGGTAATACCCATATTGTGACTGGACAACTACGATGTGGTTAGGTTATTTGAAAAATAAATTAAACACGAATTTTAAATTCACAAACAATTTATCGAACGTCTATTGATGATTAACATTATTAAAAATACTAATGGTATGTATGGGCTTGATTTCCAATACACAACTTCTCATGTCTCAGAATAAATTGGATATCATTTCTGGTTCAACGTTAATTTTCGAGTGATATTTTCTTTTTATTAACACGACCCCGAAAACCCAGCTTCGCACAAAGGATGTTGCAAATGGAATTAATATTCTTAGAGCTTTACCACTAAGCAGTGGATATTCCTGTTTTACTGATATCTATCAGAAAGTTTCATGCTACCAACTTTTAACTTTAAAGTATTATCGCAAGACAAGTCAATAAGAGATTCTTCTTCTACAGAAGTAAATTATGATGGAGCCTTGGCTCTAAATGGGTCTTGAATCCATTTAAATTTATCGTTATCTGCTTCAAAATATTTTTTGAACTTTTTAATAAGTTCTGCTAAGTGAGCTTTAGGGTGAGTGGACGTCATATTGCAAGACAACATTTCATTGGAGGGTACAAACTGGACCCTGTTTCATAATGAAAGCTAATAGTATTAGTTCATAGTACAAGTGTAGAAACTAGTGTGGTAATAATACTAATACCTATTTTTTCATGATAGGGATGACAATTAGAGATATTACAGGAATTAAAAAATACTAAGTATAAGTTACTATTGTACAAGTCTGTGTAATTGAATTAAGATAAATCTACAAGACTAATAGTATTAGTTTGTACTTTATTATGAAACAGGGCCCTGGTGTAACAAGGGAAAACAATCACTGATAAACTCTTCATTAGTTTTTATTTTACATAGTTGTATTTTTTTTTAATAATTGGATATTTCGCGGCGCACACTTGGGAATTACTGGTATAGAATATTAAACTAGCTTTAATTTGAGTGCTAATAGACATAATTATGTCAAATGGTTTTTGAGATATAGATTTCTCAAAATAAATTCTCTTACTTTTAATTTTTTTTTGTGCATTTTTTATGCAACATTGCATTTTAAAAAGCTGTATCTCGGTAACTATTGAACGCAAATAGTTCAATGAGGGCTTATAATTTTTAAAGTTTACTCTACTATATAAGTACTTGTAAAGATATAGAGCTCCAAATAAAAAAATATTTTTTTTAACGTTTCGAAACAGCCGTCATTTTCTATTCCTCTTAACTATACTTGGGAGACTCATCAAAGACCTCTTAACTATACTTGGGAGACTCATCAAAGACCTCTTAACTATACTTGGGAGACTCAT
>NW_027115321.1:418694-420550 GCF_000696795.3 Halyomorpha halys | reverse complement strand
CCTCTTAACTATACTTGGGAGACTCATCAAAGACCTCTTAACTATACTTGGGAGACTCATCAAAGACCTCTTAACTATACTTGGGAGACTCATTTTGACTAGTAATTATACATAGTTTTCATTAAAGTAATCAAAACTATTCCCACTGTTTAGTTTAGGTATTCCCCGGAGTAAAAATGGTGGGATATTACCCAAATTAATTATTATATTCTGGTAAGCTGGTTTAAATTAAGGAATTTCTTATGATTTGCTGGTAATGATGGAGTGGACTGTATTTAAATAACTTATATCATATGGTTTTAAAATGAAATAACCTCTATTCTCTTTAACGTTTTCTGACACAATTTGCTGTAGAGTTTGAGAAAATAGTTACAATATATGTTAGTTGGTAAGTTGTAATTTTGGTTTTATTACATTAATTGATGAACATTACATTTTACTTGTTTGATTATATGGATTTTGAAGGTTGGTTCTGATGTGAATGTGATTATGGAAGGAGAGTTCTCTCTTCTCGTCTTCCTGCCGCCGCCGCCTCTCTCGCCTGAGCCTAAGGTTTTACTCCCTCATCATTATGAGAAGAGACCTTCTTGAAGAGTTCTGTACTCTTCTTCTCCTGTACAGGTCAATATGGCTACTCGATTGGTACTAACCCCTTTGTTTTGGGGATCAAGATGGCTGCCCAGGCTTCTTACCGCATTTGCCACTAGATGGCATCATGAATTTCTATTCAGAAGTGAGGGGGCTTACTTAAACACCCACCTCTACTCAAATCAGTTTTGCTTTTGAAAACATTTTATTGGTGATTTCATTGTGTAATTGATGTAAAATAATTTACAATATGCAGAAAGTACTATTACTTTTCCAATTTTATAGAATGGGACTATATGCCTTTAATTATCGTTTAAAATATTCAAATAGTGTCTATATAATTAATTGTATCTCATTAGTTTATTCATTTTTTTAGATCTCAGAAGTTTCCAGATGAATCTCAATGCCTAATGTTGTTTATTTATTAAAAATACTCCCTATAAATGACCGTTTTTCTCCGTATTCTCAAGAAACGTTTGATGTTTTTTTTTTCCGGAGACAATCCTCTTCTTTTCTTTCGTGAGATCGGTAGGGGGAGAGGCTTGAATAGGAGGGAGGGCCGCCTATTATCTGTAGTCTGATAATTCCTCTATAATGGGAGACCCGGCCCTAAGAGGAATTGAAAAGGATGAGGCTAGGATAAACCCTTGTCCTAACGGAGACAAAATCCTTAATTGCCAATCTCTTATGGCTTAAAAGTGTTTATTCCGGACTCCATCCATCACGGAGGTAGTCTGTCGTCGGCTTATAATTAGTCTTTAATTAATGTTGCGGTCCTTTGGGATGAGTTGCTCTTCTTTGCGGTTGTGGATCCGGGGCGGTGCCTATTTAATTCGTAAATTGCTACCGAGAACAACTCGTGTATATCCCTTGAAGAGACTAATATTTCTTACGGGGTAATAAGGTTTAGGGGAAACTGTAGTAGTAAAGTCACATAAGGGGCAAAAATTATAATTTTTATTCGTTTGAAACACAAACATTCTTTTTATTACGTTCTAATAACACTAATTACTTAATATAAATTTTTAAAAACATTTATTTGTTAATGAATAAAAAAAGTAAATTATTTATTCCAAGTCCCATCTGTTTCTCACACCATATGTTTTTCTTCCGTCTGACAATTCATCCTTTTTCATATCTTCAATGCAATTAAATGGATGGATATGGATAAATGGAAACGCTCTAAGCTTCCCATTCACTACAAAATATTAGTATACATTACAATAATCAGACCAATTTGGACATATGGAATTGAGCTCTGGGGCTCC
>NW_027115321.1:414415-418354 GCF_000696795.3 Halyomorpha halys | reverse complement strand
TTTAAAAAAAAAAAAACATTTCCTGACACTTACTTTTTCCCTTCCCACATTACCTCATACACCCAGCCTAAAATTGAATCGAAGTATCAAATAATGTTAATCTGCATACTTTTTTATTTTATTTTATTTTAGCTACCTCAATGCGGTTCATAGCATATATAAACGCTTTGATAATGTTTTAATCAGCTGCGGCTTTTTCATGAGCAGCAGGAAAGTAATATTTTCTTTTAAACTGTGATTAAAAAAGTAATAAAAAACTTTTTCATAACTCCTTACGACAGATTAGTTTAATCAAGCCATATTTGAAATCAGACCTTAATTATCTTGAATGAGTTATTGCTTTATAGTCGGGGGAAAACGTAGAGTGTTTGCGGCTTTAGAACATCTACTCAGCCTCCACTGGCTAATCATTGGTAACCAGTGACGCGTGGGGATTGAGTGGGCTCGGGGATCCTTAGGTCAAGTCTTGTGAATGTTGTACATAATAGTGTAAAGAAGATTAGATATATTTTATTGTTATATCAGTTCTAAATATTACTGATTTTATTTTATTCTTATTTCTTCATTTACATAGTTTGACAATGTTCATTTTATTCATCTTTCTATTTATATACACAAAAAGATTTAATTATTTTCATTTATTTATGTACAATTTTTTTACTATTATTAATTTTGCTGTGAATGAGATTATTTATCACTATTACCTATTATCCAAGGTTGTGGCAGATTGTAATATTTACCAAGAAAAAAAAAGTATTACTTTGTAAGGAAGCATTGTTACCAGACGAACGGTTATGCAAGGAGGTGATTTGGTCAGAATCACACTCGACAGTCAGATTATTACCCAATTAAGAGTACCTGCTTCATGAAGCTGGGTGGTCTCCGGAGGGCTTCCGAAACCACAGGGCTGACTCAACGGCTACAGATAATAGATGATAATTATCTGACACAGTCGGATTCGCACCCGGTGGCCTTGAAGTTAGTAGTCCATTGCCTTACCAATGAGCTACACACTCACACTACTTATCAATAAATTTATTTTAAATTAAATTGTTCTGTTGAAAATCGGACCACGACCTAGGTGAACTTTTTTTAGTTAGTTCTGACGTCTACTATCAATATTGAAAATATTTCTCAAGATTTAATAATCACATTTTTTATTACTATTTACTCATATTGATTACAGTAATCACAGTTTACCACTTCGAAATATTTCTTTCAAATACAAATTAGGAAAACAAAAACAAAGGGAATATAATTCAGGATTAAAATAAATCAAGTATATTCATTTGAAATAATGATAACATTAGAGACATAAATATTTTAGTTTATCTTTATACAATAATTTAAGAATTAATCATATCTATTGTGAAAATCAAGAAATATTTGAAATTTTGCTATCTAAAATTTATAAACAAGTTTCAACAAGAACAGCAAAGGACATTTGATTAAGGTTCCAATGACAAAAAAGAAATAAGTCAATGAAATGAAATTCTCGAAGACGGCAACCAATAAAAACTAAAAAAGGAAACATACAAGACGATTATCCGGGTGGTAGTAAAACATAACAAGCCATTTTCAGAAGTTTCCAAACAAAAGTGAATCACCATTCAGTCGTGACGTCCCCCCATTCATAATTAAAATTTTGCTGTCAGTTTTTCTATTCCACGCAACTGTAAGCATTGATACACACTACAATGAAGAAACCTTTGAACTCTTACGAGCTACATCTCACGTCAAACAGCTACATTCCCATTAAAAACAATTTTTTTAATATCAGATTTTAAGAAATTTGTAGAATTATTAATTAATTCTACATTTCATTAAGTTTAAAATTAAGATACATAGTTGATGGCATATCGTTTTTAGTTTTAATAAAGGAATTTTACATGTCTATTGTCAGTGAACAATGATCCTGTACTCATACATTGTATACCTGGTATACATTGTATACCAAATCCTTCAATCCCACATCACCACCCTTGAAGAATGGTGCCATAACTGGAGGATTAAAATGAATTCCAATAAATCCCACCAAATTACATTTACCCTTCGTCGTAAAACCATGACTTCTTGCCCTACAGTATCCTTTAATAATACCCCTCTTATTCCTGTCGTACAGATCCGTTACTTGGGGACTACATCTGGACAAACGACTGACATGGAATTCTCATATAAGACTAAAAAGACAAGAAACTGCTCGACTATTACAACATTTACTAGACAAACGGTCTAAATTGCCAATCCATTACAAAAGACTGATCTACATGACTACATCTGATCTCAACATACGGAGTTGAGCTTTGGGGCTCCACTAAACCATCAAATTCCTGCCGAATCCAAACCTACAGTCCAAAATCCTTCGTAAAATCCTTAATGCTCCTTACTTTGTCGCAAATCAAGACATCCATCAGGACCTCAATGTTGCCGATTTGGCCCGAATCAGATACCATTCCTTCCATGATAAACTTCCCAACCACCCAAATCCACTTGTTTCTAACCTGGCTTCTCCTTCATTACATAATAATCCTCCTAGGCGTCTGAAAATAAGATGGCCTCGAGGTCTTCTCCAGAGTTCAATGGGTAGATTCTCCACATGTTTGTGTCATGTCACTATGTCACCTACAGCAAATTTACTTGTTGTTTATATTTGTATACAGTTATATACAGTAAATAACAATAAATAAATTATTTAAAAATAAATAAAGGAATTTTTAAATGTACTTATTTATAATGTTAAGCTAAAAAACACATAAACCCAACATAAATCTAATATCGATTTAGCTATTAAAACCTTTTAGTCGATTCTAATTTATTGTAATAACGTTTCGATCTTTTAAGTAGTTTTAAAATATTCATTCATATCATAACAATAGTCTATAGAAATATACCAACCTTCACTGTAGCTATAAGACAGTCTATAAGGCTTGTTCAGTTATTTTTATATAAAAATATTAAAAAAAGGTCAGAGGTTCAGTACTTTGTAAGTATTGTTACTTGACCAACAGTTGTGCAAGGAGGTGATTTTGTCAGAAAAGGTACCCAATTTATGAGGCTGGGTGGACCCCAGGAGGGCTCTATAACCAACAGAGCTGACTCACGACTACACTGTAACAGAAAACAGTTTTCTGCCCAGCCGGATTCGATCTGGGGTCTTTGGAGTTAGTATCAACGCGCTCTACCACGTTGTTACCGCTCTCCTTAAAAACATTTTTCTCCCTTTTTTTTTTTCCTTTTCAATATAAATAAATAAGAAATAAAAATACATATACTACACGAAACATAATTAAAAAAAAATCTGGGTATTTTTAACGACACTAAATTTATAAGTTAAATTTTTAAAGAAAATGGAATGTTGAATTACTTAATTTAAATTCATACTTGTAAAAATAACCCCTTATCCAAAATATTAAGTCACTTGACATGTTCATAAATAAAGTAATAAAACCAACAAAGATTGAAGTTTTGTATTTCTTGGAAGACAGGTTACGTAATTACAAAGAAGAAAACAAGGAAAAAGAAAAATAACAAACCGTTAAGGTTGTAAATCATCTGACTCGGGTGAGATTTCTCAGGGAAATTTATTTCACCGTCTCTAAGGAACGATTATTCCTAATTCAACAGTTTTCCTATTTCTTCTATTGACAGGTTAAGGATTCTACATTAAAAGTATATTTTATAATAAACAAATAAATACGTATTTAAAGTATCAATCATTCTTTAAAAAAATTAATAAAAAACTTAGCTGGTCATTGTTTATAAAACATGCGTGTATTTAGTGAACAGAAGAATATGTTTCAGGATCTAAACGGATTTTTGGATTATTTAATTTATATAATAATAATTATTATTGATAACAATTAATTATTGATTATTATATAAGCTAATAACAAAACAGAATACCCAAATGGTTGAGCTTTGGGGCTCCACTAAACCTTT
>NW_027115321.1:409135-413751 GCF_000696795.3 Halyomorpha halys | reverse complement strand
CACATGTTTTTATCATGTCACTATGTCACCTACAGCAAATTTACTTGTTGTATATATGTGTATACAGTTGTAAATATCAATAAATAAATTATTAAAAAAAAAATCTATATAAGACAATTTGTTACCTAATTGCTTAAAATCAATATTAACTAACTTCAATATTGACGTTTAACGCCACAGAACCCTGTCGTAAATGAGCTGGAAAACAAGACAAAAGGATATCGTGGTTAAATAGATTATTCGAGACGAATAAATATCAGTGTTACGCCAGATCTGTAATAATAGGGGTATGTGTTCGATATATAATATTAGTCATCAATATTTCCGAAAATAGATTTATAATTTCCATTAATATATTTGTGGACAGTATTATTATTATAAGAATAAATATAAATAAATAACACCATCATTACAATAATCCAATTACAAACTAATTACTGGAAAATTGCTGATTGCCCGTGTGTAATAATGAATGGAATATGGTCCGGGTGCGGTCAAATAAAACTCAAATAGTAAAAAATATTTTAATTGAGCCAACTTTTCGCCATACGTTGTAGGGCTTCGTCAGGGAAAAAAAAGATACAAGCACTTAACATAAATCAAAAATTAAATAGAAAAATACATGGTTGTACAATGAAACGTAAAAATTAAATAAAAAATAAAAGGTTATAAACAATAAATGAAATTGTTGTAATTTTTCATTTACTTTTTTACTTATTTTAAGTGTTTGAATTTTTTTAGCCCTGAAACATTTGGCGAAACTTTGGCTCAATTGAAATAGTTTATACTATTTGATTTTTATTTGACCGCACCTGGACCATATTCTATTTACAAAATCTAAATTCATTCCAATACTCTGAGTTTTATACTACGATTACTCACCACGTCATAAGAAAAAGTGTTTCCAAGAAGGACTCACCTGTAAAAAAAAAAAAAAAAATCGATAAGTATCTTAAATCAATTTAATAAAAAGAACATGACTGAACGTCACAGAGTGAATTGTTTTATTTTTATAAATGGACATATTGATTTTCCGAAGCTTTTGAGGAAGAAAAAAAAAAAAGAAAATATCTCCACTGGGAATTTATGACACTATTTCAAAGAACTTTAGGTTAAAAAATAATGAATAAATACAGAAATAATTTAAAAAAAAAAGATTCAATGAGAAACATGAAAAAGAGTTTATTATGGATGTATACTACAAATAACATTCAATAATTAAAACAATATCATACTCAGGTTATGTTTAACTTATATATAGTGTATTACAATTAAGTATATAATAATATGTATTATTTAATTATATTGTGTATAAATTATTATCATTTTCACGTTCTGTAAGAGGCATGCAAAATAAAATGATGAAAATACGATACTGGATCATTCAACAGTATTACTTCAAAATCATTTAGCTTAGTGTTGGGCATTTAGCTGTCGACAGATATAATAAAACTTTAAATTAATAGTCATGAATATGAAGTCACAATATTAAACAAATATATAAAAAAACATCAACAGCATTTAACAGATAATTGATATAAATCATTAGTTTCTCAATATAATGAGGATGTGGAAACAATAATTTCAAAATTTGATTTAATTATTTTGATGGTAACCAATAAGTTATTAGTTTATTACTTAAAAATTAAAGTTATATAACTATTATTACAAAATACTTATTATCATCATTATTATATTTTCCATTTTTTTTTTTTTTGGTATTTGAATATTTTATTTTATTTTTATTACTATTATTTATTTATTTTTTAAACTATTGATACTTTTTATTTATTGATAGATATTACAATCTGCCACACAGTTGTGGGTAATAGGTAATAGTGATCACATTGATACTAAAATAAAATAAAATAAGAATAAAAATAAATAAATGAAATAAAGCACATTAAAATAAATAAAATTTCTCTTAAAATACATACAAAAAGAAGTAGAAAGAAAACGAATAATAATATAAAAAAATAATCTCCAGTCACATTACACTCTTATATACAATATTTACACTATCGACCAGAGGATCCCTGAGCCCACTTGTGAGGGGTAGAGCAGAGCTCAACAGATTATTTATTTAACTTTTTTTTATAATTTAATGTGTATATATGATATGATTGAATATGCCATATGCCCATTATATTATTATAATTAAATGTTTAAAAACAAAAGCGTCGTTGATAGTCTTTGTTATTAAATTAAATAATATTACTTAGTATAATGATATTTAACATTATAGTAATTTATAAATAAATATAATAATTAAATATTATTATTACGATTTTGTCTGTAAGAGAGTCCAAATTGTACATGTTGTTTTTTAGTACATATAATTCTATTTTTATGTACATATATTTTTATTTTTATGCGCATATAATATTATTTTTATCTATTTTAGCTCATATTTAATTATTTTATTGTATTTTAATTATTATTTATTTACTTTTTTAAATTCATATCTATATGGCATGATTGCGTTCATATATCCCTAATCCCTATTGCCTTTGAGTACAGAATGAATGTTTGCAGTCCAAATATATTTTTTTCCAACATGTCAAATTCATTAAATGTTTTGTTCAATCTAAACACTTTTGTTTTAATGTGAACATTATGTTTTCAATATATAGTCTTTCAAGATGTATGCAAATTGTAGGTCCTAAGTTGCTGAAGTATCATAGTATAGTGTAAATGATTTTTCTTTTTCATTCTGTCATGATCCATTTATCCACCAAAGCTGGATTCATTTTTTTCTAATTTTGAAAAATGTTATTCAAAATTAAAAATGTATATATATATATATATATATATATATACATATACATACAGGTGTGTAGAGAAGAATAGTTTCACATTTAAAAATGAATTGAAGGGGACATGGGACACGAATAGAATTTGTATGATGGAGTAACAACAGTGGACATAAATGGCCAAACACTTTGTATTAATCTTGTCAGTTGGAGTTTTGAATAATTTATGGTGTTTGGAGGGAACAAAACCGTGGCGGGATGGCTACACCAGATGTCGCTGTTAGCAGATGTCATTACCGATTCTATAGCCCTCTGCTTTCGTTTTTCCCTGACCACTTATCCTACCCACGGCCCCATGGTCGAGCAGGGCCAAAGTTATATGGCTAATAATAGGTGGGAGTAGATATTAATCCCTAAAGTAGGACATAAGCTTAATTTAGGGATTTTTTAACACTCATTGCAACATATTATTTCTTCTATTCCAAGAAAATATTATTAATGTGTAGGATATTTATTAAAGGATGTAGGAATATTTGATTACTTAAAGATGACAAATAAGCACGAGTAAATTTAACAAATTTGATTTGCTAACTTTTTGTTTACATAAATTATCATTTTCTGTAATTGAATATTTTATTTTATTAATGTATATTTTTATTAATAAAAATTATTGCAATCATATCAGCTCATATACTCCCGTATAGATAATAATGATATTAGAAATGTTTCCGAGATTGAAGGTCAGTCAGTATACATTAGGCAAAGATCATTATCACTGTAGATTACTTTATATTGGTGATTCCTAAACTTTTTTGTCCTACCTAAAAGGGGATTTCCTGGGAAAATATTACTTAGAATATTACGCCCTCTGGAAATCAATTTTTTTTTTTATTTTAATAGCAATTAATAGAATAAAATAAAATATTTATGTATTTATGTTTCTACCTTTTTCGTAAAATACAGCAAATAAAGGTGTAAATTAGAAACATTGAACTTGGAAATTATGAAACTATGTATTGAACTCAGAATAGAATGTGATACAACAAAAGTTAGAAAATTCGAAAGAATCTTAATGAGAAGGATGAACCTGTTGTGCTGTTATCAATTTAGTAATCCTTGGCTCTATTTACGCCAGCAGTAATAGTGTTGACCGTGACAGCTTGTAGTTATTCATCGCCCTCTAAATACACATGTGGCCCCACAGCCCCTTGAATCGCTGCAGCGCCCACCAAGGGCGATTGCCCCCCTTTGGGAATCACTGTTTTATATTATAATAAAAAATAAAAGATGTGAAGTTTTTTACTATTCAGTTTGAGCCGGATAAGAAAGGCTAGAGAGATAAATGTTCGTTACTTACCACGTATTATTCCTAACATCCAAGCATGAAATATTAATAAGTATCTTAAACCTTTACAATTTTTTTTATATGCAATCTGTGTCTGAAAATTTTTCAATATTACTTTAATAATCTCAGGTCTATGACGATGGACTTCAAGACCTGTACATAATTTAGGTCACAATCCAACTTATTTCACAAATTACCTCCAATTCCTCGTATATTTTTTTTAAAAAAATATTTGAAACAAAAAAAAAGCTATTTTATTATCATAAACTCTACAATCAAATGAACCTCATTAAATTGCTTTTGCTTTTTTTGTTTTATAGATTAACCTACTAAAGACGGGGAAATATTATATAGAGATTCTATCACGTTGAATTAACTATAACATCTCATTTCATATAAATATGAATATATAATCAAGTATATAACTCAATATTTTCCATAATAATTTTATTTATTTTAATTTATTTATAACTATTTCTTATAAATTTTTTTATAACTAATTATTTATAATTAGTTTT
>NW_027115321.1:407975-409085 GCF_000696795.3 Halyomorpha halys | reverse complement strand
GACAGGAGGGTAGAGGTTTATCTGATAGGATTTGTTATTTTAATTTATTTATAACTATTTTTTATAATTTTTTTTATAACTAATTATTTATAATTAGTTTTACATTTTATTGAGCGTAAAAGATGAATGTGAAAGATTCAAAAATCGCAAACTATAATTCATGAACATAGGGTGTCAATATCTTAGGTATAATTTGGTTTATCCTGCCTATGCTACCTATATTTATTATAGTATAAACTTTCATTCGATGTTCCTGGGAATGTTTTCCAGAAAAAAGTGATTCGATGCAGTGCTCTAAGTGATTGATTGTGACCGAAAAATTCTTGTTCATAGTTCATATGGTTCTAGGCTCAAAGCAACGTGGAAATGTTTTCTGACGAACAATGCTTATAAGAATACTTCTGGCACGGTGCGCGCACCACAACTGTCGCTTACCATCCAGGATAGCGAAAATTTTCAATAATAAATTTTTATTATTTTAGAATTTCCCATAAGGAGAATAACAAAGAGAAACCGAAAGGAAATATCGGGGATGTCTCTATGTTTCCATTAATTTCCTTTAATCATTCATAAAATTATTTAATACATTGTATTTGTACACTTTTTATTATTCCTAACATTGAGAACTTTTTATTTTTTTCGAAAAAAAATTTTATGGTACTTTGAAGGATTTTTTTTAGAGTCGTAATTTACCCTGAATTTAACAAGGATAAGTCCACTAATTCATAAAGAAAAGACCACTTGACTGAAAATGAATATAGCGAGTTAAATAAAAATCATTATAACCATTTTTGAGAAAATCTAAAAAATGTAAAAATCGATTATATTAAGTGCTGCTTATATACGCCGTCTTGTTGATTTTATCGAAACATGCAGTAATATCCTAGGAATGTATCCGTCTTAAATATGTATTTTAAGATACATATGACTTCAGCTTTTTAATTCCGGCTGTTCACTCGATTATCACCATACCGACACACAAAACCATTTTCTGAAACATCGTTATTTGGACTCGAAACAACGCTCCGTTGAAAATTCGAATTCAACATTTTACATGAGTTAAAGTTCAGTTAAAAGACTTAAAGTTCGTTTGTTATAGAAGATGAAGAT
>NW_027115321.1:400574-407450 GCF_000696795.3 Halyomorpha halys | reverse complement strand
TCTAAAAAATGTAAAAATCGATTATATTAAGTGCTGCTTATATACGCCGTCTTGTTGATTTTATCGAAACATGCAGTAATATCCTAGGAATGTATTCGTCTTAAATATATATTTTAAGATACATATGACTTCAGCTTTTTAATTCAGGCTGTTCACTCGATTATCACCATACCGACACACAAAACCATTTTGTGAAACATCGTTATTTGGACTCGAAACAACGCTCCGTTGAAAATTCGAATTCAACATTTTACACGACCGCAATATTTCCATATATTGAAAACTATAGTATTTCAAGATATTCGAGCGTATTATGGTGTATAAGAGGGCATTGGAGATGTGAAACTTGGTTGATAGGAATGTCATATGAAAATGTAAGTTTAAGTAGGACAGGATTTATCCATCTTATAAACTTTTACCAACTCCTGTTGAGCCTTACAAATAAAATATAAACTTTAGTTTTAGAAAAAGCCACCTCAGTGCAACTCTATTATGTCTCTGTTTCACATCTTCGAGGAATATCCTCGAAACAGAGGGTTTATAAAAAATTCCAGTGTAAATCGACGACTCTCCAATGCCTTGGGCGATAATGAGTAAAAAACATTAACATCATTAAATTCATTATATCTATCGGATTTTTTATTCAGATATGAATCTAATTTATTTATTTTATTATTTTATTATTATTATATTTATATTATACATTTATATTTATTATTAATGATTATTTTATGTCACTATCATAAATCAATTACCAAAATTGGTATCATTAATTGTTCCTTGTGGAAACGATTTATTATCTAGTTTAATAATTAATAATTAAACATTTTTTTTATATTAGTTACAATGACAGTGATAACCGTCAGTGTTTTTTGCACTCAAATTCAAACAAGAACAAGTTTTAGTTTTACAAAAAATACATATTTGTATTTTTTTTAAATTATTTTTTCCCATCTCAATTTAGAAAAAGTAAAAGGAATCGATGTATTTCTTTTATCAATACTGTTAGTAATAATAAAATGGGGATTTTTTTAATTACTGTATTTTTATTTTATTTTATTTTTTGCATAGCAATTTTAGAAGTGTAGATAGTGGTAGTAGTAGATACCATCATGTTGAAAAAATAAAAATGATTTTCGCAGATTTGCATTATATTTGTATATAATAGTAAGATAACTATTATAATAGGGAAAAATATTAATGTATGGATTTCGTATTCAATGTCCTATTACAAAGTTAGGAATTCATTTGACCCAAAGAGGCCGGTTTTGTTTGAGTCCATTTGTTTCCTTCTGCGAAGTGAGAATATTGGCTCCATTAAGACGGCCGAAGTGCCGGAAGGGGACAGACGAGGAAGACAATAGACAGAGTAATGTGTTTCGGGCGGGGGGCCCTAAACCAGCGGCGACTCGGAGCTAACTGGCTCTCTCCGCCGGCGGAATGAATAACTAAAGCTGAAAGAGCATTCCCGAACGACAAGTGCCGGGGCACTTTTAGTGCCTCCTTCTGGTCATATTGTGTTTCGCCTCTTCGCCGTTGAATAAGACATGTGTCCCAGCCGCCATACATTCCTCCTCTAAAGGATATGCTCCACCAAGGACGCGGTCAAAACCGGCTCATGGAAATACCTCCGCCCGAAAGGCATTTCTTCTCTGTTATCCGACTCGAGGCATCTCTTTGTCCATGCTCTTCAACCCTTAAATTACGGGACTAATTTCATTCTGTTCAAAGGGTTTCGCATATGAGATAGGAATGTTTTTTTTTTTGTGAAAAATAAGCTTTTTTTAAGAGCTTACTTTTAATACAACTGTTTATTTCGTTGGATGCTGCAGTTCTTTTTAAAATAGCTTTGACTGGAGCGTCCCGAATTCAATTTAATTTAAAACGTTGCCAAGTTCATATAACATTCATATTTTAAATAATTATGAAATTTTTGTTTGTATACGAAAATATAAAACGGATGTGAATAAACTCTGTAAAAAGAAAACCAATTAAATTAAATACTTTTTTTAAACATTTTACAAGGCACATTAAAAGTATTACAATAATTTTTTTTAATTTATTCTAAGACGAATCCCTTCAGAATGGTAATATGAAAAATAAATATTGAGTTAGTAAAAAATAAAAAATAAAAAAACAGGTAAAGAAATAATAATAAAATGAAATAAATACTATCAATATGTAACTTCTAATAATAAATTTAAAAAAAAGATTTATTGACAATAAAGAATGAATAATTTTAAAAGTCCATAATTACAAATTTTCAAATGAATAATAGACCATTCATTTACGATATAATAAAGGCTAAAATAATAGTGCATTAGTAGAGTGTAGAAAGCAAGAATTATAAATGAATATAATGACTGAATATTGTTCATATTCACATATTTGTATATGAGGAACATCTAATTATTGTATAATAAAGGTTCTACAGAGAGTATAGAGCGAAGTATAAACAAATAAAAAAAAACAATAATAATATTAAATCAATGTGTATTTTTAATAATAAGTTGAAAAAAAATGATAATTGAATATTGAGAGCAAATAATGTTCAAACATCGTATTCACAAATTTTTATAATAATGACTAACATTCATACTCAGTTCAATAAAGGCTTGTATAATATTTATGTTCAATATGTTAATAAATATTTTATCGCTTTACAAATTTCGGTAGAAAACCGGAACATTCGTTCCAATTCATTTGGGTCTGACTGCATAGAAAGCTAAGGAATAGGTGGGATTTAAAGGTGGGAAGGGTTCTGGAGCGACGAGTGAGAGGAGGAGTTCCATAGGAAAGATCTGTTATTGAAAGAAGTGTCAAAAGCTACTGTTCTGTTGCCCGTTGTATATAAATCTAAAGACTGAGAACAGGTATTGCTGTAATGAATGAATTATTTGAATTCAAGAATTTTGAAGATGTAAGATGGACGGTGGAATGGGACATCATTGTGAACTTATGATAATAGGAAGGTTAAAGCGACTTGAAACTCTTCACAATATCGGGATATAGAGGTCCCCCTCCCCCCCCTCAAATATGAATCATACAGAGTCATTAATTAAACGTTTCAGTTTAGCCTCGAGTTCCCTGGAGACTTCCCCATATACCGAACAATAGTAGTCAAAGCTTTGGGATTTCATGAAGGTGACTAGAAGCCTGTTAGTATTAGCACATATTAATGGAATTAATATGATTTTTTTTAAAAATCAACATCTGAAATATATAATGGTATTTAGATAAATAGGTAACTGCAATAATGAAATTATTTAAAGATAATTATGCCCATGAGTTAAAGTTCAGTTGAAAGACTTAATGTTCATTTAAAAACAACTTTGATCCTTTTTTTCTCAACTTTATTCTTTTCAAAACCTTCCAACGTTTCGACCCTCAGGTCATTTTCAAGGATACCTTTATTTTGTTGTCATTTTCTTTTTTTAAATTCTTAAAAATGCCGGCTAATTGCCTTTGTCCCATATATAACTTCTTCTATATAATTCTTTCTTAATTTTAAAACTTTTACTAACCACTTCTCTTCTTTCTTTCATTTACATTTCATAAAAATGTAATACATAAAATGTAAATGGATAAAAAAGAATAAAGTTGAGAAAAAAGGATCAAATTTGTTTTTAAATAAACTAAACCACTCTCAAACAAGAATATATTAATAAAAGTTGACTTAAAGTTCGTTTGTTATAGAAGATGAAGATCGTTTATGAATTGATGAAAGATCCAAAATCTTTCAAATTATCAAAGATTTGTATCAAAGCAAATCTATATAAGATGTAAAGTGGAAAAATTGTGTACATTGTCACATTAAGCAGGCAACCAAATTTCATTTTGTACTCAAAGCAACATAGTTATGTAGACAGTAATATGTGTGGAACACAGTGAGGGGCATATTTTTATTTATTCGAGTAACTATACCATCGTAAAATGTTATTCAGGATAATATTTCCAATTTTTTGTTCACGTATTTCTAAACATCAAAATTCATTTCCAATATAAATGTATTTATGAATAGATATGCCACCCTAGGAGCTTTTTCTTTTGAACACTTTGGAACAATCCCGTTTCATGTCAGTAGATTGAAATAGTTAAAGCTCCAGTTGAGGAACTCAGCAAAGTCCAATCACCAACTCTTGCATGGAAAACAGCTCTGTAAACTTTCAATAGTTGATATATGTAAAGCCTAATTATATGAAAGATAATTATTTACCCTGATTTATATAAGAATAATTTACCAAACATAGAGGATAAAACAAAATTAATTTGAAATTCTGAGTTATTTTTCAAAACACTAATACAGCGTTTGGAAATGATCAAAATTCTTTTCATAGTTATATTTATTTTTTATCTCTGGAGTAGATTTATTTATTATTCATTAAATTTAATGTGTTATTCATTTATTAACTTACTAGTGGACAGCCACTTTCTGGATTGATATTTTTGTTCCATCCAGAAAGTGGATATATATATTTATAAATGTAAATTTGATTTTAAATATAAAATGGCATGGAGAATCTATCCATTGATAGAACTCCAATAACATTTCTAGAGGAGACCTCAAGGCTTCTTTTCAGATCCCTAGGAGGATTTTCAGATAATGAAGGCGAAGCCAGGTAAGAAACAAGTGTTTTTGGGTGTCTGGAAAGTTTATCATGAAAAGATCGGTATTTGGTTCTACCCAAATCAGAAACTTATGGAACATTGAGATCTTGATGGATGACTTGATTTTTGCCCGAATATCTGCCACTTTACCCGTTT
This sequence comes from Halyomorpha halys, assembly GCF_000696795.3. NCBI lineage: Eukaryota > Metazoa > Arthropoda > Insecta > Hemiptera > Pentatomidae > Halyomorpha > Halyomorpha halys. The sequence goes on along the minus strand of NW_027115321.1, from coordinate 402,686 downwards.
TTTTGAGAATCGTTATAATTGTAACTGTATGATTGTTACAGTCGCACTAGCTGTGGCGTGATAGTTGTCAGTAAAGCAACTGTCACGTGTACACATACACTTAACGTGACCTATGGTATAGTCAGATTCCGTTATAACAACTACCATAGTGTTGACAGATATACTGGCTTACTATCATAATGTAGCACCTGGCTGGTATGGCGTGATCGTTCGATATTGGTCTCATTATCAAGGTATATAATACTTATTTGTAGTGAATGGGAAATTTAAAGAGTTTGACAAGTAGGTGTTGTAGTAATCGAAATCTACGAGCAGTTTCTTGTTTCAGTCTTGTATGGGGATCCCAAGTAAGTCTGTTGGCAAGATAGAATCCTAAGTGGCGAATTTGTTCAACAGGTATTACTGGAATATTTAAAAAGGATACTGTAAGACAGGAGGGTAGAGGTTTATCTGATAGGATTTGTTAGGGTTTACTTTGATTCTGAAGTTTTGACACTATTCTTCAATGGATGTTATGTGTGTCTGTAGAGTTTGTAATGCGTATGTTGTTAGGGTGGGTTGAGATATGTATAAATCGTATTAAAAAGGGGATCTAAGATATTACCTTGAGGGACACCGGCAGACTAAGAAAAAAGAGAGGAATAAGCTAGATTATGATTTACATTAAAGGTTCTATCAGAGAGTTAGGGACGAATGATAGGAAATATGTCCATACATATTTCCACTGAGAGAAATTTACGAAGTATTTAGAGCAGTTCCAGACGCCAGACTAGGTCAAAAGCTTGTTCAACGTCGAGAAAGACTCCCGTGTAGTACATCTCGCCCTCTAAAATGGAAGATATGATATCCACCACACCATCCTTTTAAATTTAAATGACAAAAAGCAGTTAAGGTATTAAACAAAATACATAAAACATCATTTTCTCAATGTTCTGTATTAATTTAGAATAATTTAACTAAGCACCCCAGTGTAATTTTCAAGTAATTTTATTTTTTTCTAGGTGTTAATCTTAATATATAGTTTTATACACCACAGTGCTCAATAAGTTAGTGAGATGTCACAGAATGGTAGAGCTAAGTTTTATTATATAGATTCTTTATTGCCGGTAGATCTTTATTCGATTTCTATTGACACAATATCAATTAATAAAAAAGCCAAACTGCAGAGTTTTTTTTTGTTCTGTGAGTGTACAATACACATCAATATACAATACTGAAACAATAGCACATTTTGGTGTCCGATATCCAATATTTACCTTCGGTCGTTTGGAAACTATTCATCTCCAATAGGCAATAAGAGAGCTCGGTAGGGGGACAAATTGGATCACAGTCCACGTTTCCAATCGGCATCAAACCCACATTTCTAGCCTTGATTTAGGTGGCATGTGTTTGATTGCCCGCTTTCGAGAGGGAGAAATTAATAACCGATCTAGAAACCGCTGCTACTTTACATCAACGTCAACGACTTCCTGTCATCTGTTTGGTATTCACGTCAACTAGACTTCCGTCCGATATAATAAAAATATTATAATTTAAAATAATGTAATTTGGTAGCCCAAGTTCTAAGCTGTTTCAAATCACTCCTCGTCATTATAAACTCTTACAGCGTTTTCGATGTAACTTTCCGAATATGTGACAGTTCAAAAGTAGAAAAGAATTTTTCACTTCAGCTACCCAACGTAGAATTCTTGAACTGTTATTTATTAATAACTAGCTGACCCGGCAATGTTTCTCTATTGCTATTTTCGGAAATGTATATAGATTTAATAAACACAACTGAATGATTGATATACATTATTTCAATACGGTAAAATCACACATTTACGTATACTTTATTATTATGATTTGGTAAAATAAATTAAACCAACACATACGATATGGAACGAAATTCATCTTTCCAAGGGTTCTATTAACGTAGGAATCGGATAAAATACAGAGGAGTATTGAACCATTATACCAACAATGGACATTTCGAGAAGAAAAAAATCTCCAAATAAATTAAGGTGAAAAAGTTCTTAATTATTAAATTTCTTTGAGTAGGGAGGAAAGGCCGATTCTGGGCCAGTAAATGAGCCTTTTTGGACTTTGGACCCTCGAACCAGCCTTAACCAC
>NW_027115321.1:371314-391239 GCF_000696795.3 Halyomorpha halys | reverse complement strand
TAGGGACCAAAGTCCAAGTGGTTAAGGCTGGTTCGAGGGTCCAAAGTCCAAAAAGGCTCATTTACTGGCCCAGAATCGGCCTTTCCTCCCTACTTCTTTGAGATATATTATTTAGAAGTGGTTAAGGGGTATCAAAACGAATTTGATTTGTTTTTCCCTAAAAAAAAAAAGAATTGTTGGCTTAATAATAATATAGGTTAATGGAATCAATAATATATTTATCTTATTCTTTGGAAAAAGACGAATCAATTAGTATATCTCTAACACAGACCTAACAACATACGCTGATGACACATGTATACTGTCTGTAAACAACGATCCAACTAATGCATCACAAACACTACAAATACACATAACATCTATTGAAGAATGGTGTCAAAACTGGAGAATCAAAATAAATCCTGACAAATCCCACCAGATCACCTTTACTCCTTTTACTCAGTATCCTTTCTAATTACTCCACTAACGCCTGTTGAACAGATTCGATACTTAGGACTCCATCTTGACAAGAGACTTACTTGGAATCCACACACAAGACTGAAACGACAAGAAACTGCTCGTAGATTCCGATTGCTACAACACTGGGGCTCCACCAAACCATCAAATTCCTCCCGCATCCAATTCTTTCAATCCAAAATTCTACGTAAAATCCTTGATGCTCCTTATTACGTCACAAATAAACTCATTCACAAAGACCTTAACATCCCATTCCTTGCAGATTTGACCCAAAACAGATATGCGTCTTTTCATTCCAAACTCCTTAACCATCCTAACCCATTAATTCTTAATCTTTCATCCTTAACAATCCCTGATAATCCTCCGAGGCGTCTGAAAATAAGATGGCCACGGGACCTTCTAATTTAAATTAATGTTTGAAGTACCACCAATGGGTGGTTTCTTCCCAAGATTTTCAAGTGTATATGAAAAATACTACATATTTACCTACTGTATTATTTTGTACAGTTGTAAATTACATTAAATAAATAACTAAAAAAAAATATTAAAAAATAATAAATAAAGCAATATAATACATAAAATACAAATTTTTTTTGGACACACGTGGTTTGTATTATACGTTAAACATTAGGAAGTTAAATAAAACATACATCGATTTTTAGTAATTTTCTTTTTATCCTTTATAAATATTTCTTTATTTTAAAATTATTTACTCTACATTTTCAAATTTTTATAATAACCCTAAAGACGGACGAAACGACAGAATAGTATAAAATAAAGAAGTAATTATGAAAAAGAAAGATATGATTATAAATAAAAAAAATATTTATAAAGGAGAAAAAAGAAAATCACTGAATATTCATCCATGTAATATGAACCTTTCAAGGGTAACCAATCGGTGTATAAACTGAATAAATCGATTAGTTTTCAGCTTTCCTTTTAAGGCATTTTTGAAATCCACCTCTACCAATAATTCTCATCTTCATTAATGATTTTCTGAAAGTAATCCAGTTTTAGTGAGTTTTAAGAAGTTTGTTTATTAGTTAGAGATAAGTTAGATTCTCAGCAAAGAAAAGTGAATTGTAGCCCAACCTCTGTTCTACCCATTCCATGATTCCCTGAATTCGTATTACCTATAATTATTAATAGAGGAGTTACCTGATCGAGGAATTAGGTTAAAGAAGCTATGATAAATAATTCACCAAATTATTTTTTGCTAGCCAAGAATTAGTCATGAATTTTAACAGAGAATGATAATGAGAGATTTACTAACTCATTAGTATTCAGCGTTTAATATTGTCTTCGGTACTTCCTCTATACTTCGATGGCAAAGGCGGTTAATTATTAATTTACAATACCGGCTCTAATTAGTGAGCTCACGTTACGAATATCTACAACTATCCGAATTTCTGCGACGATGTTTAATTATGTTAGTAATTGAATTGAATGTTATCCGAACTCGTAATATACCGGAGAGTTATCCTCTCTCCACTTCATTTTCAATTGAATCATTTATTAATTGAAGTAGGGTTATAAATGCAGCTGAAGATTCATGAATTATACATTGAAATCTGTCAGCTATATATCGCCGAGTTGTTTTTGTTGTTGATTGTTGCTTAAAGGCATAAAACCCTCTGGTCATCAACGCCTATGGCATGATAAAAGTAAAAAAATAATAAAAAATAAATAAATAAAAAAAATCAAAGAGGAGTTAAAATTTATAAAAAAGGCGATGTGCTTTTAAAAATTCAAATACTAGTAATTTTAGCTTCCTCATCTGTGAGAGCTTCTGATAAATTTGGAGTCAGTCCTATCCTGTTTATAATTGGCAAATAGTGAGTACATTCTTCAAATATATGTCTAATTGTAATATTGGACCGATATTTGTAATTTAAGGGGTGTACTGAGTTCTGAAGGGGTAAGAACGGCGGTGCCTCGGCCAGGGAGCGTGAGTGCCTCTCTGGCAGCTTTGTCCGCGAGCTCGTTACCTACAATGCCCATATGAAAATAATGGATTTACCTTGTTGAGATAATTTTAGAAGAAAAAATTGAATTCTTATAATGAGTGAATGTTCGGAGTACATGTTTTTTATTTTATTTAGAGAGATTCGTTTTATTAAATGAAAAAATAATTATTGATAATAACAAAGGATATTAAAAAAATATCAACTCTTTTTTATTAATCATATCACATGTCTAACGTTTCAGCCAATCCATCCATCTTCAAGGACAATCCTAATTTCAGTTTCACAGCTGTACACAAAATTATTAGTCAAGAAATTTGGTTTCTCTTATTGGTTTCGTTTTTATAGGTTTATTTTGAATGTATTTATTTTCCTGTAAAATTTTATATATTGAACCTGTGTCTTAGAAATGGTTTAACAGTTATGGTTATACATATGGTCTGGAAAATATTATTATATTAGAGGAGAGGTTGTGATCAAAGATGACTCAAAGCTTTTTGATTGTAGAGTGGAAGTGAATAGGCTGACAGTTGAACAAGGAAGAGAATAAAGGAGACACTTGGAATCACCATGGTTTTTCTAGCATTCAGCATCAACTTATGTATCATTTTTTTAGTGACCAATAAATAATACATAATGAAACGAATACATTAAAATTTAAAAATGTATATTTTAAAGTACGAATACATTAAAATTTGTCCCCTGAATTCTTTAAATTCTTTAAAGTAGAAAGGATCTGCAGTTAAGATAGCTTGAGAAGACAAATCTTAGAGCGATGTAATCCGAGCCGTGCATATTTCAAGATGCCGCATGCCTTCCCCAACGTGCCGGAGATTAAAGGGTCGCTTCGTGCCGTCAAAGCCGAATCACCAGCTTGTATCCCTACTGGCTTATTAAAATATCTATTTTAAATCAAGTTATTAATTTATTTTATTTTTAAAAATTGTATTAATAACAAAAACATTACAACTATATATAAAAGGTTAGGTTTGATGGAACTCTGCCAAGTTACTACAACTATATTCATATGAATACCAAATTAAAATAGTTTATGTACCATCCTAACTTAGATATCAGTCTACAATCAACAAAGATAAATTTTAATGTTTTTTTTTTATTTATTTCATAATTTATAAATACATATCTAAGCGAACCCCACTCTTTTCATTAGATTTTTAAAACTAAATATATAAAGACAAAATCAATCACAAAAATAAAGTAAAAAACTTCAACAAAAATGATTGCAATAAGGTTCATAAACTTTAATAATGCTTCTCTTACACCTGTAGAACAGATCCGCTACCTTGGACTACATCTTGACAAACGACTAACTTGGAATCCTCACACAAGACTGAAAAGACAGGAAACTGCACGTCGATTCCGACGATTACAGCACTTACTAGACAAACGGTCTAAACTTCCAATACATTGCAAAAGACTGATCTTCATAACAATAATAAGGCCTATCTGAACATACGGTGTTGAGCTTTGGGGCCCCACTAAACCTTTATATTTCTCAATCTGCTTACTTTGTCACAAATAAAATCATCCATAAACACCTAAATATCCCGTATGCAACCGATCTAGCCCGAAGCAGATATAAATCCTTCCATTATAAACTCCCTAACTACTCAAACCCATTAGTTTCTAAACCTGCTCCCTCTTTCATTCCTGATAACCCTCCGAGGCGCCTTAAAAGAAGATGGCCTCGAGACCTTATATTGTAAAAATGTTTTCAGAGTGCTACCAATGGGCAGTTTCTCTATATTCCTGTAACATACCATTATGTTCTTACTACAAATTTACTTGTTGTATTTAATGTTTTTAATTTAATAAATAATAAATAATTTAATTTAAAGTTTTAAATATCAATAAATAAATAAAATAAAAAAAAGATTCTGAATCGTTTTCTACCAAAAAAGATTTCTACCAGTCGTTGCGAGTTGGATCTAGTATTCTTCATTTAAACAAAAGAGGAGATAATCATTACTTAAAGGGACTGAGGAATGTCCTTAATAGTCAAGAGATATCATTTGCTCGACTGTATTTAGATTCAATTGTGGTCTTTATTGCATGCAATCTAGAACATTTAAGAATACCGGCAGTATCTATGCTCGAACAACTTAACATTTTTATTAAAATGATTCTAAATGATTAGATTATTTTTATCCCACATGTAAAATTTTTCCTTGAAAATATATAGGCTGGTTTTTATAATATAACCTGACTTACAAATATTTTTAATATTGCTAAATTCTCGACAAAGGACTGACATGGAATCCTCATACAAGACTAAAAAGACAAGAAACTGCTCGTAGATTCCAACTATTCCAACATTTACTAGACAAACGGTTTAAATTGCCAATCCATTACAAAAGACTGATCTACATGACTATTATAAGGCCTATCTCGACATAAGGAGTTGAGCTTTGGGGCTCCACTAAACCATCAAATTCCTCCAGAATCCAATCCTTACAGTCCAAAATCCTTCGTAAAATCCTTAATGCTCCTTACTTTGTCACAAATCAAGTCATCCATCAGGACCTAACCCTAACCACCCTCAAACCCCTCTTCTATCCAGGAGCCTGTTTCCTATTAAATCACTAACCAAACAAAGGGACTTCACCGTCTGCCACACTCCTTCCATAAATTCACCGACTCCACCTCCCACGGCTAAATTAACTTTCGCAGAAAAGTTGAAGCTGTTGGAGAACCTAGCCGGAAAACCAACCGAGTTCTCGGGACCTTCCTAACAAACTTCCAGAAACGGCCAAGTTCACTTTTTTTCTCATTCTCGTTTCTACTTTTTTTTTCTTTCTACCCCTTTTATCGAAAACTCCACTTCTTTCTTAAATATATTAGGAACCGTTTAAAGACCCAAGCACGAGATGAGAATTAATAAACTAATACGTATTAAATAAAGTACTTTGAGATAATGAATGATTAAGAAAAATCTAAAAACAAACTTTTAAGATTGTAAATATTTTATTTTCCTTCTACCTTGGTTTAAGAACTTTCCTGTTTTTTTTTTTATTTATTTGTCAATACCAAAAAAAAAACTATATGTTTTTATTTTGGTTCCTTACATAATAAATTATTGAATATATTTATTATTTCATCATTGACCTACTAGAAAACATAACTTAATATTGTTTTTTTAAAAATTTATTTATTGACATTTAGAACAGTATTTACATAAAAAGTCATATAGTAAATTTGGTTTTAGATTATAATGGTATGATACAGGTTTGTAGAGAAACTATGCATTGGTAGTATTTCTACATTAGAAGGTCTCTGGACCATCTTCTTTTCATGCGCCTCGGAGGATTGTCTGGAATGGAAGAGGAGGCAAGGTTAGAAAGATGTGGGTATGGGCGGTTAGGGAGTTAATATTGGAAGAACTAATATCTGGTTCGGGCTAGATTGGTTACATATAAGACATTAAGATCTTTATGGATGATTTTATCTGTAACAACGTAAGGAGCATTGAGGATTTTACGAATGATTTTCGATTGTAAGGACTGGATATGAAAGGAATTCAAAGGTTTAGTAGAGCCCCAAAGCTCAAATCTTTATGTCTAGATGCGCCTTATTATAGTCATGTAGATTCGTCTTTTGTAATGGATTAGAAGTTTGGACCATTTGTCTAGTAAGTGCTGTAATAGTCGGAATCAATAGGATACTAAAAGGTGTAACACAATATTTATAAACTCTTCAAATCAAAATTATAATTAAGGCTTACTAAAAAACTAAAATTGGTTCCAGATCTTTCATTTATTAAGTTCAGAAAAACCTGTTTCTGGCTTGGAACATTCGATTTTTATATGCATTCTCAAGACGACCATAGGCCTATATTTAAAGCATGTGTTAAACTCGATTTTTTAGTGTTTATAGCCGCCTCAGAAGATAAATTTCATTAGTTTTGTATTCTTAAATAAATAATTAAAGAAAAATACAAACAACGTTTATGACGAGGTTCAGTTTTTAAAGAAAAATGTATGACTGACAAGACAACTTTCAGGTAATGAGTTCATTAATAAAATCGTACCAAGCTCCACCCCCTGATGATTCCATATCACATATGCCATGCAAAATATATACTATACATTCTAAAGAGGATAAGTGAACCCCATCATCACCTAGCGAGTAGAAACTGTCTTATAAATAACCGTAATTTTAAAATTGGAGCACAATGTAATGAAGATGGACTTGAGAAGTTGAAAACAAAAAATGAAATCATACGAAAACTCTCTATTACTTGAATCTAACAAATTATAAATAAAAAATCTAAATCTGTATCGCTAAAACCCATGAAGGTTCAGAAGTGCAGAAATTTGTAAGGAAGCACCGTTAGTAGACCAACGGTAGTGCAAGGAGGTGAGTTGTATATGTTGAGGTGATTAGGATTGGTAAGATCTCCACCTAACCACCCGAGCTACAGATAGCCTATAAATACCCCCAACCACCCAAACCCACTAGTTTCTAATCTTGCTTCCTCTTCCATTCCTGACAATTCTTCGAGGCACCTGGAAAGAACATGACCTCCAGACTTGCTAATGTGGATATATTTTAGAGTGCAACCAATGGGTAGTTTCTCTACAACCCTCGTATTATTATTACCTTACAACAAAACATCAGATTTACTAGATATTTTTTTAACGTGATTAAAGTCGCAATTATTGTTTGATAAAAAAGTAAAGTGAGACTATAAATGACATTCAGTCGACATATCTAAGAAAATATAAGCATATGATTTGAAAAATATGAATTGGTGATAGGCATACGGGAAATGCGGGGAGACTTCTAGCTGGAGTAACATAACGTAAACACTTCTTGGTAATAAAAATCATATAGGAAAGCAATCAATTTTATCAAATATATAGAACCCCAATTCTGATAGAGGTTGAATTACGAATCAACAGATGCCTTTACACACAAGAATTTTTTATTAGAACACTTCAACTGGAGACGACAGCCGGGAATCATTTATCGAGCTTGTGCGTTAATAACCTGTGGCCTGCCAGTTGGGACACTACAGGCTACTTCAATATTAACAATAAAACCATGTATGGAGGGATCGATATATCAACCTGAATCCATCGAGGATTGGCATCGGTAATCAACATACCCAAATGAGCTTTCGGGCCACTTTGGAAGTGCATCATGACTCCGCGGGCCGCAAATGAAATTAAATATCCCCATATTAGATTTAGACCCACTGTTGGAGCGAGGGGTGTTTCGTCAATAAAAAACCAATATCTTCTCCAGATTGAAAATATTTCCTGGTTCCTTAAAAAAAAAAAAAAAAAAAAAAATGGAGAACCTGAAATAAAATCTCACGAAAACAAAATAATCAAGAAAATGAAATAATAATAAAAAAAAACCTTCAACAACAATTCTATGACAATAAATTTTAAATAAATCATAATAAAAACATTATCCTATACTAAAATAAATAAATTATAAAATATTAAAATATTTATATAAGTATACAGACTAAAACTTCTTTTGATCTTAGTAAATAAACGATTAAATCTTTTAACGATTTGAAACAAAAAAGGGAAAAATTGAGGTTTACAGAAAAAAAATAAAATAGTTACTCACAGTAACTAATAATGACTAATAATAATAATAGTAACTAATAATAATAACCCTGGCCGGTAATTAACACTATAAGTGTGTGAACAATCGTTGTGATAAAGTTTTAACAAATAGTGACTGCGATAAATGATTATGTTTCCAAAATATTTGAACAAACAAATCATCCTACTTACAAATATATTTTTCGATCTAAATTCTCCATAGCTTTTCGGCAGAAACGAAACCCAATACTCCCTCTGGCAGAAAGAATCACTTTGACTATCTCTACCCTTAAAACGATTCCGATAATGAAGCCTGAAATTCAGAGCCCACCTTGAACTCTAAAACAACCTGTAACAATGCTACATCTGTCACTTATGCACAAAAATAAGACCAAATCTGTCAAGTATAAAGAACGGTTGTCGCGTCTTCTACAAAATATTCCGGATTATTTTTAATACACTGATGGTTCCTAATCTGAAAGCTCGACCGCCTCATCTTTCGTCACTCACGATTCAACCCACAAGTTTAAATTACATAAGTTAAGCTCAGTATATACCGCCGAACTTCACGCGATAGCATCAGCCCTCAATTTTTGGTTTTCAATAATTCAGAACACTATTGTAATTATCGCAGATTCGTTGAGCTCTCTAAAAAGTTTAAAAAACATGTACCCCGAACATTCACTCATTATAAGAATTCAATCTTTTCTTCTAAAATTATCACAAGATAAATCCATTATTTTCATATGGGCTCCAAGCCACATTGGCATTGTTGGTAACGAGCTCACAGACAAAGCAGCAAGAGAGGCACTCACGCTCTCTGGCCGAGGCACCGCCGTTCTTACCCCTTCAGAACCCAATACACCCCTTAAATTACAAATATTAGAAAAATGGCAGGCCAAGTGGGATGAAAGCTCTCCGAATAAATTAAAAGAAATCAAACTATCTGTAAAACCATGGTCAACATCCTACCGCAACAGCCGTTGGGAGGAAGTTGCTCTAACCCACTTAAGAATAGGTCATACTCTCCTCACGCACTCTCACCTAATCAGAAAACTGCCACCTCCTACGTGCAAATATTGTCAGTCCATTCACACGATTAGACTTCATATTTTTGAAGAATGTACTCACTATTGCCAATAATAAACAGGATAGGACTGACCCCAAATTTATCAGAAGCTCTCACAGATGAGGAAGCTAAAATTACATTAGTATTTGAATTTTTAAAAGCACATCGCCTTCTTCATAAATTATAACTCCTCTTTGATTTTGATTTTTTTATTTATTTATTTTTAACTTTTATCATGCCATAGGCGTCGATAACCAGAGAGTTTTACGTCTTTAAGCATCAATCAACAACAACAAAAACAACATGATTTTAATTTTGGTTTTAATGTGAATATTGACTAATTAGAAATTTTTGTTTTAACCTGGGCAGAACAGCCTGTATGGAGTTGAGTTTTTAAATCATATAGTTCCAAAATTGTATTAAGTATATGATGTCCCTGAGGATGGCCGGATTGGCCGAAACGTCGGATTTATAAGAAAAATAAAATGTGTTGAGATTAGAATGGATAGAAATTAAATTATTTATTTTTTAACTTAAGTTTGCTGTTCTTTCTTATGTATATACACAGCTTTCAACTTTTTAATTTGCTTATGTTTTTTTTGTTTTTCTGGTCATTTAATATTACGATAATTCCACAGGAGGGTAGGTATCACCTCGTGGTTTGTTGTTATCTACATGTAAAGGTATTCGCCAATGGTCATAGTTCAATAATTGTTTATATAGAAGTATATTGGAGTTATATTGTAGGCATATCGGAGTCATCGTTTCGGGGTTTTCGTTATTTCCAAGGGAAAAAAATAACGTGGTGCCTAAGGGGCAATTTATTCTTTTTTTTTTTTTCTTTATATATATTTACTTTAACTCACTCCCTTCTCCGCTGAGCGTGGGCAAGTATAAACGATAAATATATAACAAAAGATAAATCAAACTTTGCGGTTATAGGTGTAAATTAGAAATATTGATCTTTAAAATTATGAAAATATTTCATGAACTCAGAATCGAATGTAATAAAAAACTGTTAAAACATTCGAAATCATCTTAATGAGAATGATGAGTCTGGTGTAGTATTTTTTTCAATATCTTTAGATCAAATCTTCATAAACATTCTTGAAATATCACTATGTAATTTAAGCAATACAACCTATGAATTGGTTAAAGTAAGGAAAACGGAGGTAATATGAAACCAAAACAGAAGAATATCTAACAGAGATAGTGCTTAAAATTTAGAATTTAGAACACTAGCGCAATAATGTCAGTTTAAGTAGAAACTGAAAAGATGTTTTATAATTTCAAAGCATTATTATAGTATTTGTATATAATTTATCTACGAAGTACCTAATTTGAGACGCTTGTTTATTTTTTAAATGGGTATATTAAATTGAAAAATTAATTTTTTATTAGTAGTTGAATTTTTATTTCGCTATATTTGTCTCTAAATATTGTTTCACCAAGAAGACTACTTATGATAAGGGCCCATTAAATATCATTAAACATAAAAAAATTAAAACATATATCCACGTTATATAACTAATATTTGATTGTTATATATTCAATTTGACAGTATATAATATATTAACGCTACATAAAATTTCTGTAAAGTTATTTAATTCGATTTAGTAGCACGAAATTTGTAATAATAAGATCTTATTTTCTTAAGACAACTTTATAATTGTTAATATTTTTCTGTTAGGGTTCATCTTTAAATGATTAAAAAGATACATTACTTTTTTAAAAAAAAAATTATAATCTAATATGTTGTTTTTACTTTATTTTGATCAAAATATATTTTATACTTATATATTCCTCAAAACTAATTTTGAAATAACTTTTTTATCTCATTTTTAAACTTCTGAGATATCTTGATTGTCAAATATCTTTTTTCTTTTTTCCGTGTCTTGTCACAAACAAACACAGATTCATGCAGAGACTATTAACTACAGATGCTATTTTAGTACAATCTGCTTGGAATTTCGTTCAACTATTTTAAGATGAGGGTTTTCAAGGTAGTTTAAATTAGAATAATAATTTGTGGTATTGTCAGTGAATTTATTTTCTGATTCCATTATTAAATTATATTAATATCTATCATTTATTATATTGTAAATTGGATTGCTTTTACTGTACCAAAATATGTCTAATGTAATTTTTAGCTACTGTAAAAAATCCTTATCCACGCCTCGTCTTCTATGTAGAAATTTCTGTTACGTTATACGAAACTTATGAAGACACAGCCTATCGATATCAGACAAAAGCCTGTTGAAAAATGCCACCGAGGTTTGGTTATATCGTAAGTTTGTGCAATTTTATTCATAACCAGCCATATCGTTATACGCAATATACGTACCTAAACGTTAGTTTATTATTTATAAACTTGGAAAAAAACCATTAACAGTGTATTAAGGAACGTTTGTGGTGAAATCACCCTCAACTGATACATTATATTGATTTATCTTCGGATTTATATATTTGTATTGATACATGAACGTTATTAAATAATAGAAATTTAATTAATTTGCAATTTTAACATCACGATAGACACCTGTATCTAAATAAATCTTTTAAAAAAAGGTTTAGAAAAAAAGAATAAAAACATGTCTTGTGTGCAGCCAGGCTGACACTACACCTTACCGGGAATACTCAACGGTATTGCGGGTCGGATCAGAGTCCATGAAGGAGCAATTACGAGTCAGCATACATTTTTTTTTAAATTTATTTAATGTGATTTACAACTGTACAATAATAAATACAATAAGTAAATATGTTGTATGTTTCATATATAATTGAAAATATTGGGAAGGAACCACCCATCGGTGGTACTTCAAACATTAATTTAAACTAGAAGGTCCCGTGGCCATCATCTTTTCAGACGCTTCGGAGGATTATCAGGAATTGTTAAGGATGAGAGATTAAGAATTAATGGGTTAAGATGGGTGAGGAGTTTGGAATAAAAAAAAGGCATATCTGTTTTGGGCCAAATCTGCAACGAATGGGATGTTAAGGTCTTTGTGAATGAGTTTATTTGTAACGTAATAAGGAGCATCAAGGATTGCATAAACTTTAAATATTAAAAAAGGAATAAAATCTATCTTGTATATCGCAACTTTAATACTGTGTATTTTTAAAAATTATAAATCAAACATTAACCAGTTCTGTTACTAGTATTAGGGAGTAATATCATTTTTCAATTGTGATTCACAAGAGACATTTTTCTTCATAAGAATTTTCGGTATAATTAATTTCAATCGTCCAATTTAATTAATCACTTTTTTTAACCGTGAAGTATTTCAATAAGCGGAATAATAATTTGTCAATCCAGTTGATATTTTACTCCATTACATTCTTCTTTCATCACTAACGAAAAATATATTCAAGCAGGAAAAAGTTGTATCCTCGGAATTAAAACGTTTACCCAAATAGACAAATAAGGTTCTAAAAAAAATCTAATACATATTGGTATTACGTCGACTAATGCTTAATATACGACTAATACATACTGTGTTCAACCTTTCGCTTTGAGCAGCCCTGATGAAGCCCTACAAAGTGGGGCGAAACGTCGGACATTAAAATAGTTTCAAACTATTTGTTCTTTTTTTGACCGCAACCCCTGACCATCTTCTTATATTTATTATAAAATATATACATATTTATTAAATTTTGTTCACTACTTTTATTTACACATCTACAAATTTATTTCCTTGGGCACACCTACATCTCGATAACAGCTAGTCGGATTTGGCTCTATTTCAGAAGAAAGTTGGGAATCATCGTAAATGGGTTCAGTATCTATTTCTCCTTTCTAGTAACTTCTTTCTGAGTAAAACTATATTTCCACTGTAGGTGTTATTCTTAGACGTCAAATCATTAACCTGAATATATATGTAATTACTTAATCAATAAACTTTTAAAAAAGGGATACTTTCCTAAAAATACAATTTTCATAGGAGAAAATAAGGGGATATAAAAAAAATAATAAAGACAGTAAGGAACCTATACTGAACTATGTACTTGACTATTTTTTTTTTACTTAAATAAATAATTCTTTCATTACCTTGAATGTGATACCTATTATTCAAAATTATTTGAATGGAAAAATGAATAATAGAAATGAGGTGTAGATAGTTGACCGTAGATTAATGATTGGAGAAGTTTCTCAGGGGGTGCGGTCAGCAAAGAACAACATAAATAAACAAAACCATATTTATTTATTTTATGCCTAAAATAAATAAATAAATATGGTTTTGTTTATTTATGTTGTTATTTGCAGACCGCACCCCCCGACAAACTTCTCCAATGAATAATAGAAATGGTAACAAAAATATTTATTTTACCGTCAAACTTGGTACTATGTATCAATTGTATGGCGTGCATCAACGATTCGTTGACACTGAAACTGACACCTTAAATGAACACCTACAACCTCAAGAAACCACTTGGAGCTGTTCATATACAAAGCAACACGTAGAAGACATATAATTAAATAATAATCCTATAAATGAAAAATAAATTATTATTACGTTAATTCTTGCCCTTCTGGATGAAACTGTACCGTTATAAGACGTGAAGAAAGAGAATATTCTATTTCTTTTTATAGCAAAATGAGAGGTTATTTAATTTATGTAAATAAAGTAATATGCTATTACTTTATGACAAAAAATATCAATAATTGTTGTAATAATTAAAGAGCCAGGCGGTTTCATTTTTTAAAATATTACCACTGGAGCTAAAAATATATATAGATAACCAAAGATATTATTTTTCTGCCACAAAATATTATATAGAAGTCTTACCTCCCTTAAGAAGGAGATACCTCCATTTATCAGAAGATTCTTAAACTGTTAAAAATTTACAGTTCATTTTTTTATATATATAGAATAGGTTTAGTTTATAACTGACACTTGAAGAAAAGAGTATAATAGAGGAGGTAAGCTGGCTGAAAAAGTGAAGCCAAGAAGGCGGAACTTAAGTGCCTTTCTGAGGCGTGACAGAGGAGCAGAGGAAGACTACAAACTAAACACTCTCTTCTGTTTCAGTTTAGATTAAAATAGCCGAAGTTCCTAGTAACTTCAACGTAAACCTTCCTTTCGTTTTCGTGGTCTTTTTGGCACACATTTCTTTTTTTTTTCTTTTTTTTTCCAAGACTCCCATTGGAGTCCTATATTCCCTAACCATGGTTGGGGGTCAAAGTTTTTTTCATTTTGTGGGACCACCGCTGAAAAAAGTCAACGCCCCAGGCCGGATAGGAACCGGCATCGCCAATAGACATCAAATTGGTAAGACTGTGTCTTAACCACTGTGCTACGGGTGACACCGACTTCACCACAGGAGAGTAAGGTCATCCCCTCTTCCGGTACAGAAACCTTGTCCTGATAAATGGAGGAAAATACACCGTAATGTTAAGATTTTAAAATTAAATCATTCGAGGAATACACTTACCAAATTATTTAAAAAATAACTTGAATCATTTCAATTATTTTACATGAAATACACGATTTTTATTGCATTTTACAATGAATTTATTTCTTCTAAATGACACTATTTTTGTATATTTTTTTCTTTAAAAATTATAAAAACAAATATTAATATATTATATAAGATATCAACCAATGATGATCAATATAAAAAGAAGACATGGTAGAGGGACAATCAAGTTTCTATTTATAATTATTTTCTCTTATATTTTGTAAATGAAATAATTTCACATCTCACAATTATTTTGAAGAACAGGAGACAAATCTCATTTTATTCGGTAACTGAGCTCGATTTAATTGAGAAGGACTGAAAAGCTTATTAAAGAAGAATCTTTTTTTTTCTAAAAGTAAGCAATCTGTTGTCCAATAGGAAGCCTCATAAAATAATCCTTTATAATTAATTATATCACAAAAAACAAAACTTTGCTTTATCTGAACTGTCGTAAGCTTTGAAATGGTTTTAAAGGCAACTCTTAGTTACTATAGCAGACCCAGTGCTGCTATATTTGTGCACTAATCGAACACTATGGCAACTTTGATATCAATTCGTAGATGAAGAGATAAGACGGTATTTACATCGAGACGTGTCCGTTTCGTACTTCAGGTACCCCGATTGTATTTTTAAATTGTATTAAATTAGTGTGGAACAAAGGGAGTTAATTGTGAGACTTTTCTGCTCATAAACATGCCTATATTTTTGATAAGACCAAGTGTTAATTCTCTGGAGGGGCAGATTGTGTTAGTCTATTATTATAATCTAAGAACAAAATTTAGGGTGGTCTCATAGATAACGCAATATGGCTTATCTGGTGGCAGGGTTGGAAGTCTGGCTGCCCCGGTTACGTGGAAGTCTTGCTTTCCTCGTCCAGGTGTGCGGTGGGCTAAATGGTGAAAACCATGAACCTTTGCCTGGTGTCAGAAAGAATAGGCTGTCTATCTCGAAGGCTGACCACCTAGCCCTGGACTCTGGCGTGATGGTAGGGGTAGGCCAGGTCCTAGCTTGCACGGTGCATAGGCTGGGGCGGCATTGCAGTCGCGGCGTCTTCGGGGTCTTCACGGTCTCGCTCGATTTAACTATCTTAAAGTCTCTTCTCCCCGTTTTTAGCTAATATTTCACGATTGCCTTATTTTGTGTTATGATCTCCTCTTGTGAGATTGTGACATGCCGTACCTCGACCAACCTACTCACTTCAATTGTCTGTTTGGAAAGCCAGATAAGTAAGACTACCATGGAGGGCGGGAGTGGACGGTTTCATGCCGTTTTTAAATTTTAGGCTCTTTATAAGTATTGATTGATTACACTATCCGTTTTAAAGTAATATTTCAAGTGATCCGTCGCTCCTCGGGGGTCTTAGCGGGTTGGGATCGGCGGGTAAGGATATTTATAGAACTACGTATAATTATTAATACAAATTAATGAATCTGTCAAGTATGTTTAGGGAAATAGAAAATGACAGCTGTTTAAAATGTTTAAAGAAATCATTTTTCATTAGGATATTTATAACATAATTTAAAGTAGAGTAAATTTACTAAAATATGAGCCGTAGTAGACCTGTTTACGTTCAATGGTTCGCGAAATACATTTTTTTAAATATAAATGTTATTAAAAATCAATGGCACTAATTATTTTAATTATAATATTTATTTCTATAGATTAAGATATAGTTTTCCCATACTTAAGTTTAAAAACAAGTGATTTTTCTTTATTTAGTTATGAAATGTTGCCTAAATTGCTATATTAGTGCTCATATTTTGATATTCGAGACTTTAACATTTACCAAATAACCTGTCAGAAGATTCTTTTATTTCATGGTAAATCTTCAATTACGTAATTAGTTTAAACCGAAAGCAAAATCAATTAAGACACAAATAAATCTAAAGGAACCACGGAAACGAAAAAATTTAAAAACAAATACCTAAGATCGATCTATATCGCAGGAAGGATAGTAAGAATCGATAGGACAGCGAGGATGGGCAAGGAGATAAATATTAATATATGGAGGGGCCCGATGATCAGCATCTCACTTATTCATGGATGAATCGATAGTTCCAGCTCGCGAGGGGGAACTAATATCCAGATTAGGATACATCATAAAAAATATTGTACAGTCAATAATTGTAACATTAATATTTAACATGTAAAAATATAATACTAGGGGGTACCTCCTCCCAATTACCATTTTACAAATTGTATAACTGTTCATATAGGCGTTGGTGAATACAATCTATCATCGTATAACTGTAGTTTACATGCATTTTGTTGTTCGTATTATATTATTTTTTTCGATATCAGATAAGGAGGAAAAAAAAAATTTCTAACCTTTATCCATCACTTTAATTTTTATAATTCCACATTATATGTAATATTTTATTATACACATTATATATTATATTTTTATTATTCCACATTATATGTAAAATAAAATATTTATATAATAGAGAGATATACAAATAAAGATTTTCAGAGTTTCTTTTTTATTTATTTTTAACTAATGAATCTGATATTTTCGATTATTAGAAAGTATAATACTCTTTGAAATTACTTCTTACAAATTTTTACTTCATCCCTAAACAAAATTTATTATTTGATATTTTTTTTTTTAAATCACTCCATCTAAAACAGATTTCCAAATACGTATTTATTCGAAAAAGAGTTATATTAAAACTCTACATCAGGAAACCATCCATCCATTTTAACATAAACCCGATTCGGCAAACAAAGACAGTAACATACTTTTAAATTTATTTTCAACAAAAGATTGATATAGAGTTTATCGTCAAGAAAAAAAAAGTAAATTCTCACAGATACAATCATATTCCATACTACATATAACTATATTAATGAGCTCTAGTAAAAAAATAGATAACGAAATCAATACGGATAAAAAAATATTTATTTGGTTAGCAGTAATTTCATATGAACCGGTAGATAGGCTCTATGGTAGCTAAAAAAGTTGATGTGGAAATTAAAGTGAGGTTAAGCGGGAAATGATTGTTCTTTTTCTATTTCGAAATTACTTAGCTAGCGCATTCTGTCTAAAAGCTTAAAAGTCAGAATTTACAAAACTATTATCTTTCCCAGTGATCTTTACGGACGTGAAACAAGGCCTCTTTCACTAAGAACAGCGCCTTAGGGTGTTTGAAAATAAAGAATTACATAAAATATTTGGAGCGAAAAGGGATCAACGGAGAATTCAAAAGGCTACACAACACTGTATAGAGGGAACTGCACCAGGTAAATATAATTCATGTTATAACATTACGGAGAATAAGATAGTAAGGTTATGGAATTAACGAACGGATCCCTAATATTTTTATAAACACTGAACCGACGGGTAGAAGTCCAAGAGGTAGACCGAAACGTAGATCGGAGAATTGCGTTAAGACTGATTTAGATGGATTTAGAACGATTGCTGATTTCTGCATCGAACCATAGGGTTCGCCAAGCCTTTATTATTATTATTACCACAAAGACATACTAAACTACTCTTTCGGCAGAAATTTAACGTGTATAATTATTTAATAAATCCTATATGGACTTTTATAGACCAGGTAAAAAATTATATTATAAATTTTATCATATCTTTATTGACATTTACAACTGTGCATAATAATACATCCAGTAAAATCCATGCAAGATCATCCCTCATTCTCCCACATTTCGACTATGTATGCCTAGTGTACGGAGAACTATCCATAGAACAATAAAAGAGACCAAAAAGACTAATGATCTGCAAACCTTCTTGTATCATTCGAAAAATCCTTCGCTGTTCTAGCAACCACATTGTGGAACTCCTTACCCACATCCATCTTTAAAGCTTCCTCTTTAACTTCATTAAAAAATCAACCATAGATCATCAAAATTTCGTGAACTTGTGAATAATAGAAAACATTTTAGGCATAGGTAAATATGTATGTTTGTTCATATTTCATTTCATTTAAATATTCTTACCCTTACAATCCAAAATCCTTCGTAAAATCCTCAATGCTCCTTACTTTATCACAAATAAAATCATACATAAAGACCTTAATAATGAGGTGTAGATAGTTGACCGTAGATTAATGATTGGAGAAGTTTGTCGGGGGGTGCGGTCAGCAAAGAACAACATAAATAAACAAAACCATATTTATTTATTTTATGCCGACGTTTCGACCTGAGTTTCAGGTCATCATCAGGGGTTATGGCGTAGAAGGTAGGCTTGCAAATCATAAATGCTTTCCATTAAAAGGTCCCGAGGCCATCTTCTTTTCAGGGATCTCGGAGGATACTGATTGAAGAGTAAGCAAGGTTAGAAACTAGTGGATTTAGGTGTTTAGGGAGTTTATAATGTATTTTTAGAAATCCGTTATCAAGTTTCGCCAGTTACTCGCAAACTGTATTGGTTAGCATTGCAGTTCAACTGAATTGCCTCAATTTCATATATTAGAGACTTTTATCTTCATTAGGAAATATAGATATTTTTGGTATAATTAGTTACAATCACTCCAATTTAACTAAACAACTTGAAATATTTCAATAGACGGGATGATTTTTTTTATAAGCCTGATGTTACACTCATTCACTTTCCTGCCCCCCAAACCGAAGATATGAATATGAGTGATAAAAATAAAATTTGTATCATCAAAATCGAAAATTTTTCCTTTTGGAAAATCATGTTTTAAACGAGAGCCTTCACATCGACCTAGGCATTCCTATTACAACAAACTACATGCGTATGACTTACAAACGATTCCATGACAAATAACGAGGACTCATCAATAAATATTTACCATAGATGGAAAAAAATAACATTCTAAACGTGATTCGGCGAAATATGAAGAAAAGTTGAATGTTAGATCTTTTAGCTGACGAGATAATTTACTTAAACATCAGAAGGATAGACAGCAGTCTCCCACATGCCTTCACATGCCATGTCCTAAATAACTTTTACAAGTTCAAATATAATAGTTGAATTGAAAATAAAATTAAATTAAAAAATAACTATCTTTACAAACATAAATAATTCATTACCGATCCAATAAAAGAGAAAAGTAACTCATTTTATGAGGCTGGGTGAATCCCGGACGGTACCGGTTGACTCACGGCTACAGTGAAACAGAAAATAATTAACCATCTCAACCGGATTTGAACCCAGGTTCTAGGAGTTCTTAGCACAGTGACTTACCGCTGAGCTACGCTCTCCTAGAATAATAATAATAGAATAAATAAAAACAGACTCCATAAAATGGTCTTGCCTTAGTGGGCTTATAAATGCGATCAGAGTAGCTTTGTTTATTTTTAATAATGCCTGTGTAGGCCATTGGTAAACTCACTCTCACAGTTAAAAAATAAGTATTCTTACTAACATCAATAATTCATTACTATCAAACTACCAGAGAAAATTAA
>NW_027115321.1:368320-370889 GCF_000696795.3 Halyomorpha halys | reverse complement strand
ATAATATATTAAATACATTAAGCTATTAGTCGTTTAAATTGGATAACTTTCATTTTAGTTAAAATATTATTTTTATTTTTAATCTATTGTAAGAAGTTGATCGCGAAAACTCACTGAAAACTGCACGTCGGTTCCGACTATTACAGCACTTACTAGACAAACGGCCTAAACTTCCAATTCATTACAGAAGGCTGGTTTACATGACTATAATAAGGGCTATCTGGACTTACGGAGTTGAACTTTGGGGCTCCACTAAACCTTGGAATTCCTCTCGTATCCACTCTTTACAATCCAAAATCCTCAATGCTCCTTACTTTGTCACAAATCAAGTCATCCATAAAGACCTTAATCTTCCATATAGGTAACCGATCTATCTCGAACTAGATATCAATCCTTCCATGATAAACTCCCTAACCACCCAAATCCACTTGTTTCTAACCTGGCTTCTCCTTCATTACCTAATAATTCTCCTAGGCGTCTGAAAAGAATATGGCCTGGAGATCTTCTGCTCTAGAAATGTAATTGGATTTCAATCAATGGGTAGATTCTCCACATGTTTGTATCATTTCACTATGTCACCTACAGAAAATTTACTTCTTGTATATATTTTTATACAGTTGTATATAACAATAAATAAATTATAAAAAAAAAGTTGGTTGAAATGAATTTTTACCACACCCTTTTCAACTTTATTTATTTGTTATTTTTACCAACAGATCAGATCAATTTCAAAGAAAATCAAGTCAATATGATTTATGTAAATTTGGTAAGAAGTTTTTTTATTAGAATCACATATCAGTGACTTTTGTTTTGACTGCCGTCAAAATAGCCCTGACGAAGCCCTGCAAGGTGGGGCGAAACGTTGGCTCAATAAAATAGTATAATTCTACTATTTGAGTTTTTTTGACCGCACCCGGACCATATTCCGTTCTCTTTTTTTATCTTCACTATCATCTTTAGTGCAAAATGAGTGAGTAGAGAGACTCTGAAGTGCACTCCCTCTCCTCCCCCCCGGAGCAGAGGAGGAGAGAGAGAGATCAGGAAAAGAGGGAATTATAGAGAAATCAAGAAATGAGGAGGGAATACCCCGAGAATGGAGTAAGTCCACCTAATTCAGCATAATCAACATGCATTATCATCAACCACATCATTAAATCTATAGATTTCCATAGCCCAGTTATTCCAAATTCATTAACACATCTAACAACAAAAAATGTTTTATTGCGACCACCCCCTACTACTTATAACTAAGACAATAGATTTACTTTTTCAGTTAACCATATTTTATTTTCATTATATCCACTACATCCCATCAAAAGTGAATGTGCGCCTGGCCTTCAGTGGAAGGCGTACTTCATACAATTATAGTTAAGTATTCTGTGAAAAAATACGATTTTTTTTATATATTTGTTAATTATGGTAATCTATGTTAATTAGTTATGGTAGTGTTTACATACCCAATCATGGATTGATAATTACGATCCAATACTAACTGCAATTAGCAGCCCAATGAATTTTGAGCAAATTGCCGAATAATGCATTTCTCTCTTTACTTAATTTTATATTCTCAAAATCTTAAATGATACTCATCTAAAATAAACGTTGGAAGAAATTCATTGCCCACTATAACCTGGAAGAGTAATTGATATCATCTACCATATAATTACACCCTCTTGTAGTCCCGCATTTTAGATGCTTTCCTACCTCTCTGTCAGATTTTTCTACCTCTAATATGGAAACTGGAGCAGTACAAGATATCTTTTGAGACCCTTACTCTATTCACTTTCTCCTGTTCGACTTTGACTTCGCTAATGATGATACGTCCTCTCGAGATCCAAGGGACATACTCAAATTAAAACCAACATAAACGTGAGTTTTCCGGTAAAAAATAAATTAAATGTCAGTACAATTTTACTTTATGTTAGATTTATATTCGTACACATATAAAATATACTTCCAACTAAATATAGAATCACAACTCAGGTTTGGAAAAGGTTATCATTCCTATTACGTTTATCTCTCATTTATTATTCTATTAAATCTCAAACTGTCAAGCATTTTACATTGCAACGTCCATATTAATATAGTTAAAAATAGAAGTACATAAGAAAATTACTTTTAAATCCAAATACCTCGGTCAGCACCTTTCAAAAACATTTGACCCACACCATGACATTCTTAATCCAACCCACATCGAATACATTGAAGAAGAATTAAACATTCCACTCTAAATGGGTGTTCCTCCTAAAGCATTTCATCCTTCAGAAATATCCAACATCATTCAGAAGTAACCTACCCGCAAAGCTCCCGGTTATGACCTAATAACATCCCATATTCTAAAAACTCTTCCTCGAAAATCCGTTCTATTCCTCACCTACATCTATAATGCTGTACTCAGATCCACTTACTTTCCTGACCCATGGAAATTATCCATAATCAAAATGATTCCCAATCCTCAAAACCCGCCTGAATACCCATCCTCCTACCGTCCTATCACTTTGTTACCTATCATGGGCAAAATCCTTGAGAAACTCATCTTAAGACGCCTGTACCCTATCCTTGATTCCAA
>NW_027115321.1:361697-362459 GCF_000696795.3 Halyomorpha halys | reverse complement strand
CCTTTTTTTTAACTCTAGTGCTCCGGCTCATCATAACTTATACAGTTGTAAATATCAATAAATAAATTATTAAAAAAAAAAATCCAAATACCATTAACTAATTCATTCCAATCAAGTAGTACAGTTGGATGAAAAACCCCAGAGCCAGATTTAATGTAATGCTTTCGGGGAATTTACAAGTTAATAATTGATTTTCTGCTTTATACGAGCATGTCAGAATTGATATTCTGCTTTATACTCGTGCATTGTGTGATGTTCGCATCAGGTGTAGGGGTATTGTTTTTCAGAGATTTCTATATAACGTCGGAAGTATTTCTATTGTCTGACTTTTCACCAGTCATATTACATCCTGAATATAGTAGCTGTTCCTTCAGGTAGATTTTAATTTTGATTTTGATATTGGAAATAATTCTAAGAGGAAAAATGATGATTAGAGTAACGGATCTTATTGAAAATCCTCAAATTTAAAAATGAAAAGGGAAACACAGATAATTAAATCGTCCTTTAATAACAAAAAAAATGATGAAAAAAGAGAAGTGGTTAGAGAAAAAGGTTTCAGAGGGTCAGACTGGGTTCGATTTCCACCTGGGTCAGTCAATATTTATTTCACGGCGGTACAGTAAAATATATTTAAAAAAAAAATATTTATTGAAATTTACAATGAGAGAAATGCTATATTTAGTCATCTTACCCAAGTACATTGGATTACTATAAAAACATTCACAGCATATCAATCAATCTATGATTGAACATATATACAAT
>NW_027115321.1:361335-361644 GCF_000696795.3 Halyomorpha halys | reverse complement strand
ATGTTGCCGATTTGGCCAGAACCAGATACCGTTCCTTCCATAATAAACTTCTCAACCACCCAAATCCACTTGTTTCTAACCTGGCTTCTCCTTCAAAACCAAATGATCCTCCTAGGCATCTGAAAAGAAGATGGCCTCGAGATCATCTCCTCTAGAAATGTTATTGGAGTTCTATCAGTGGGTAGATTCTCCACATGTTTTTATCATGTCATAATATCACCTACAGCAAATTTACTTGTTGTATATATGTGTATAAGTTATGAACAGAGCATAGGTATTATGAGTCTTAATACCTAAACTCCCCATGTA
>NW_027115321.1:359018-361285 GCF_000696795.3 Halyomorpha halys | reverse complement strand
AGTGCCCCACGTAATGCCTCAGAGCGAGCCGGACGGCAGTGCTCAGCCTGGACCATCTCAAAGCTAGAAGTTTTTTTTGTTCCTTTGTTTTTGTACATATAGGTTAAGTCTAGGTTAAGTTAAGTTGCTGTATATATTAGGTTAAGTCTAACTTCAGTTCCATTGTTTTTTCTGTCAAGTGCGTATAAGCAATATATGTTTTTTTTGTTTTGTTTTATGTGCACACAGTGTATTAGCTTAGTTATCTGGTGTTTATTTTATTTTAGTTCCTCCATGCGAAGGAACTGGAGGGAGGGAGTTAGCTGTATATATGACCTATAAACAATAATATAAACTTTTTATTAGTAGAATTAAGAGTATTTAAGTTTGTCAACAACCTGTGTCTATATATACCAGAGAAATCTAATAATAAAGTTAGTTGTTCAGTAGCCGTATGTTGTCACTCTGCCCAAACCCCTTTTTATTTTAAGTGATACTTTCAGTCTAATCGTAAGTTATATATATATATATATATATATATTACAACTCTATCTTCTTACAACCAATAATCGCTTATAAACTAAATGTAATATATTATAACTAGTTTTTCCCTATTTAATAATTTTATGGCATTTAATTGACCATTTTACTCTCCCTATTTCACTCTCTCATACCTCTCCTCTCCAGTGATCTGCAACCCGGGTTTGATTCGTCAAATTAAAAGGACTTATCATTAGATAGCAATAAAAAAAATCAAAGACACAATAGCCACAACAGATTAGTTTAAAAAATTGTTTTTTTTTTCTTTTTTTCTCTAACAATTTTATTTTATTTGACAATCCTATCACATTTATTTGGCAGTTGGATGGATAAATGATGCACTATATATAGTGCAATTATATAGATTAAAGATACAGAATAGGTGATTAATACGGGATTTGAAAGTTGGAAGGGCATTAGAGCAACGAATGGAGGTAAAAATATAATTTTATACGGAAAAGGATATCATCACAATAATTGAGATATTCAATATCATCCATGTAATACTGTGATGTATTACTGCCCCGAGTGTCTCAAAATTAATAGACAGAGAATTATGCTAATTTTGAAGCAGTCAGTTTCTAAAATAGCAACGGCCCTGAAGGAAGTCTAAGCCGAGATTGGCCAAACCTAATAATCAATATGATACATTTTTCAGGCAGTGTCAACAGTCATAAGTGAATCCCCGTTCTGAGGTAAGATAAATAAATAAATTATCTGGCTGGCAGAACTTCTTCAGAACTTGATCCCCCAAAGAATCCAACTCAAGCGATAAAGAACCAAAACTAAAATCTGATAATAAATTAGTGTTTTTATACTTTTGAACAATGAAACAAAAAAGCACAACCAACCAAATTGGCTTTCGACTGCAGTACAGTTCAGTTGTCACCGCCAACAATTAGAGACTTTTTAGTGAAGGGCCACTAAACTCGCGGGAACGCTAATTAAAGGATAATTGTGCAACTATTTTACACTAGAACTATTCAGTTAATTACAATAGTGATTGTAAATAAGTTGGTTCAATCAAACCCACCCTCCAGTAACGGGGATAGCCCACAATGGTTAGCGTAGATAAGTTAATACTTACATACATAAATACCCAGCAAAAAATCTCATTCCAATCTAAATTCCAAACTGTCATATTAATCCTCTTATAATCTCTCAGTCACAATTAAATCTAATTAAAATTAAATCCGAACCGCTACAGATGATGGAGGGTGAGGTGTGGACTAGTCTGTAAGGAAGTAATGCTACTACCAGATTCTTACTCAATGAAGGGTAACCATATGAAGTGCTGGGTGCACCCCATAGGGCTGATAGAATAGCTAATAAATGTCTGCCATAGCAGGATTCGAACCATTTAGTACAAGTGCCCAAGAGGAGAAAAAAGTCAGTTATTTCAACCCAATTTTGTATTAATTTAATGAAAACTATCTAAAATTACTGTTCTAGAATTGATGATTCTGATGAGTTAGAGGAAATAAAAAATGGCGAATGTTTCAAAAAAAAAATTTTTTTTTTATTTATTTATGTAATGTAATTTACAACTGTACAAAATAATACTACGAATCCAATCCTTACAGTCCAAAATCCTTCGTAAAATCCTTAATGCTCCTAACTTTGTCACAAATCAAATCATCCATCAGGACCTCAATGTCCCCTATGTTGTAATAAAAAAGTCGAAGTTTTCACAAATTTATAATACCTACCCTAAAAAAAAAATAGCAAATAAATTCATTGACCTTTAT
>NW_027115321.1:356972-358168 GCF_000696795.3 Halyomorpha halys | reverse complement strand
TATGTTGTATGTTTCATATACACTTGAAAATCTTGGGAAGGAATCACCCATTGGTGGTACTTTAAACATTAATTTAAATTATAAGGTCCAGTGGCCATCTTCTTTTCAGACACCTCGGAGGAGTATCAGGGATTGTTAAGGATGAAAGATTAAGAATTAATGGGTTAGGATGCGTAAGGAGTTTAGAATGAAAAGACGCATATCTGTTTTGGGCCACATCTGCAACGAATGGGATGTGTCTTTGTGAATGAGTTTATTAGTAACGTAATAAGGAGCATCAAGGATTTTACGTAGGATTTTGAATTGTAAGGATTAGATGCGGGAGGAATTTGATGGTTTGGTGGAGGCCCAGAGCTCAATTCCATATGTCCAAATTGGTTTGATTATCGTAGTGTATACTAATTTTTTGTAGTGAATGGGAAGTTTAGAGCGTTTGTCAAGTAAGTGTTGTAGCAATCGGAATCTACGAGCGGTTTCTTTTCGTTTCAGTCTTGTGTGTGGATTCCAAGTAATTCTCTTGTCAAGATGGAGTCCTAAGTATCGAATCTGTTCAACAGGCGTTAGTGGAGTATTTAGAAAGGATACTGTAGGATAGGAGGGTAGAGGTTTACGACGGAGTGTAATTTCAAAATGATAAAATTCTCATTCGGAGCTCCATATCGTTAAAATTACCTCTAGCGCTAGAAAACCTAAGCGAACATCTACTAAAGTATGCTAAAATATGAAATCATAACAGAGCTGTATACCTTCAATAGTCCTAGGGGTACAGTTTTCAATAGAAACATTTCATTAAAAATGTACTGAAAAATCAGTAGTTAGTTAATTTATCGTAGGAATTCTGTATCAGAAGAACAAAGAGACAAAGAGATGTCTATTAGGTCTCATTTTAAAGCTAGTTTAATGGACTATAAAGTAGTTCATGTTTATCTTCACAAGACTAAAAAGACAGAAAACTGCACGCAGATTCATACTATTACAGCACTTACTAGACAAACGGTCTAAACTTCCAACTCATTACAAAAGACTGATCTACATGACAATAATAAGGCCCTTCTGGACATACGGAGTTGAGCTTTGGGGCTCCACTAAACCTTCGAATTTCTCTCGCATCCAATCTTTACAATCCAAAATCCTTCGTAAAATCCTCAATGCTCCTTATTTTGTTACTAATAAAACCATCCATAAAGACCTAAATG
>NW_027115321.1:348341-356612 GCF_000696795.3 Halyomorpha halys | reverse complement strand
TGTCATTATTATCAAATTTACTGGTTGTATTTTTTTATACAGTTGTAAATATCAATAAATAAATAAAATTTAAAAAAAATGTTTATCTTCGTAGGAGTAGTAGTTTTCACAATTTTTTCTAAAATAAATTGATTTCAAGTTATTTAGACAAAATCTCATATGAAAAATTCATATGCAAATATCATAAAAACTACAACCCCTAAGAAGACAAATATTATAAACTATTTTAAATTACATTACACTATATTAAATTTGAGTGTTATCAGTCATATGTGCGCCTAATGATACCTGAGTATTTCATAAATCAAAAATTTTGGTCAAACAACTAGAAATCAACATTTTGTAAAACGAATTTCCCTAACCATCGAATTCAATAATTAACTCTAGTTTAAGAATGTAGATTTGAAAATCCTATCATTCTTTATTATTTGTATTTTTATTTATCTTTATTTTTATTTATATATTATATGCGATATAACACGAGGAGGCCCCTCACCTCCGGACTCAAATAGTTGCTGAACGGATAGCTCATATGTAAAATTAAATATAACAGGTAACCTTTAAATACCAAAGGTAGTAAAAGGTAAGACACAACACGAATTACTTTTTCTTTCTACACAGTAATGCACTACTAACTCACATTTTATTTCTGTTTTAGAGGGTTCGGAAAAAAAAAAAAAAAAAAAAAAAAAAAAAACACCTATCATTCTATGTAAATATTTTTTTTTTTCAAATCATGTCAATTAAGTATAACCAATATAAGTTTATTAAGACATTACATGGTTGGGTAATTAAATTAACACATTTTGTTGAAAAATCTATAACGAAAATTGAATTTATAAGTCAGGTAGTTTTATTTCTTCCTGATGTTTCTATGCCCTCCAAAAAGCTCTCCGATACAAAAGTCTTTCCAGGAAAGCAAAGCTTTTGTTGTACAAAACAATAATTAGGCCAGTGGCAATGTATGGCAGTGAGGCATGGACTCTAACCAAGGAAAATAGAAGAGCTCCGCTGGTTTGGGAGAGAAGAGTCCTAAGATAGATCTTGGGAGCCGTTAAAGAGGAGCATAGATGGAGAATCAGAAGCAATGTCGAAATAAAGGAATTGTATGGAGAGCCTTATATTCGCTGTGCTATTAAGAAGAGCAGGCTAAGATGGTTGGGACATGTGGAAAGGATGGAGCCCTGTAGGCTGCCTAAAAGGATGCTAAATGGTCCACCAGGAGGAAAAAGGAAAAGGGGCAGACCCAGGCGTCGGTGGCTGGATGATTTGGAGGACGATTTGAGAGGAATGGGAGTTGACAATTGGAGGAGTCTCGCTGTAGACCGGGAGGCATGGGAAAGAGTGGTGGAAGAGGCCCAGGTCCTACAATGACTGTAGCGCCCAACAGTGAGTGAGTTTTATTTCTATGAATTATTATCATCTACCATCTAAACGTGTAGATCTAGCATAATATAACATCAATAAGATAAGGTAATCAAAAAGGAGCTGGCAGAGAGACCTTCAGAGAAAAATCTTACTTATACATGAATTTACTATTATTAGTATTACTGTTATTTAAGTTAGAAATAAATCTATTATTTTTGTGTATGCTAAAAAAACTTTTCCTAATTTTCAGAAAAAGTCCCAAGAAAGTTCTAATGTTCCTCATTAGCGGAAAAAATTCATCTTTGGAAGGAAACATTTATATCCGGAGACGAGCACATAGCTATCAGAACTTATATCTGACATTGAAGGATCTAACAGCCGTGAGAGCAATTGTAACGCAGGAGGAAACGCTGCTCTCTCGTGACCACATGGATTAATCAGGACTAAAAGAGAACTTAAAAAAAAAGTTCTTTGAAACAGAGTAAAAACTGTCAATCGAACATGATTTTAATAAAATCTCAATCAGGTTTAATTAATAATAAAACCCAAATTTTAAATCATTTGACTGAATTTTTATTACAAAAAAGGTTGTACTATATAAACCTGTTTGTATTCATAAAGATATACGATTATTGTAAGCGAATTTATTTTTTGTTTAGTGACAACAATAATTCTACAAGGTAGAGGTAAAAACTCGAAAAACAAAATTACTTACAAAGAGATT
Source organism: Halyomorpha halys (assembly GCF_000696795.3). Taxonomy (NCBI): domain Eukaryota; kingdom Metazoa; phylum Arthropoda; class Insecta; order Hemiptera; family Pentatomidae; genus Halyomorpha; species Halyomorpha halys. The sequence goes on along the minus strand of NW_027115321.1, from coordinate 354,520 downwards.
TACCACTTATTGAACAATACATATTCTTCAGAAAATTACGATAAATTAAAATAAATACTTCTCATGCATTTTTAATAAATTTCCGAGTCAAGTTAAGTTGTCACCTGCATATCCTTTTTTAACTTACAAATGTTTCAAATAGCACATTTATTAATCAATACTGTAGCAGTTTAAAGATTAAAATATGTATTTAAATATTTATAGCTTCTTTTTTATTTATCTTTTGCCTCTATTACATTAATTATATCAATATTTTTATCTTTTTAAACGTTTTTAACTATCTTTAAAAATTTTGGATAAGTTATATAAAGGTCCATTTGTAATTGTTCGAAGTGGATTTCCTCTTTATGGAGTTTTACTAATCCACATCCTTGGATGGTAACGTTTACTATTTATTAAGTTTGTCAATTCTTTTTCATTGTTCATTTTATTTTTATATAGCTTTTCAACATTGAAAAGGGTGTTTTTGACTTATAATTGATCATCTGGCCAGAATAGCCTGCAAAACCTTTTTAAATTTTTGATGTGAGGTGAGAATTTATATTTGAAGGTATGTTGTATTATTAGTAATAATGTTTTTGTTACAATTATTGCAAATGAATGTATAATAAGGTGTTAAATGTTTAGATTGTCCTTGAGGATGGCCGGTATGGCCGAAACGTTGGACTATTAATAAAATAAAAATTGTTGAGACTAAAAAAGGATACCTTTTGATTTATTTAATTATTTCTTTTAGTTATTTTCTTCTACTTTCAGTCTTCAATTACTTATTTATTATTATTATTTTTATTACTTAAAACTTTGCACTAGTCTAAGGCTCCATATTATCAGTTGTCATAATATGGCAAATATAATTGTAATGATAACAATGTAAGACCGACCAGGTAAACTATAGCATTTGAAAGAAAATATTCAAGATCAGGCAAATTACAAATGTACAGATTTGCATCTGCTAAAAAAGTTATTGATGGTGAAGACAAAAGAATAAATGATATTTATTAGAAATTAGAAACCAAATTCTACGGATGAAATTGGGAGTCTCTACCCTCCTGTCCTACAGTATCCTTTCTAAATTTTCTAAAGGGGTTAGTGGAGTAACCCCTGTTGAACAGATTCGATACTTAGGACTCCATCTTGACAAGAGACTTACTTGGAATCCACACACAAGACTGAAATGATAAGAAACTGCTCGTAGATTCTGATTGCTACAACACTTACTTGGCAAACGCTCTAAACTTCCCATTCACTACAAAAAATTAGTATACACTACGATAAGCAGACCACTTTGGACATATGGAATTGAGCTCTGGGGCTCCACTAAACCATCAAATTCCTCCCGCATCCAATCCTTACAATCCAAAATCCTACGTAAAATCCTTGATGCTCCTTATTACGTTACAAATAAACTCATTCACAAAGACCTTAACATCCCATTCGTTGCAGATTTGGCCCAAAACAGATATGCAATCTTTTCATTCCAAACTCCTTACCCATCCTAACCGATTAATTCTTAATCTTTCATCCTTAACAATCCCTGATACTCCTCCGAGGTGTCTGAAAAGAAGATGGCCACGGGACCTTCTAATTTAAATTAATGTTTGAAGTACCACCGATGGTGGTTCCTTCCCAAGATTTTCAAGTGTATATGAAACATACAACATATCTTATTGTATTATTTTGTATAGCTGTAAATTACATTAAATAAATAAATTTAAAAAAAAATTGGGAGTACTGAATAGTGGTACGGATTATCAAGGAATTTTCAAAGAAAGCTATTTTATGGTAGAGGTCTTAAGGCCAGGATCTGGTGTTGGAGAAGCACAAAGAGGAACGGAAGGAAAGGAGATCGAGGGTATGGAGTTCTAATGGATTAGTGTATGAAAGGGACCCATAAAATAATGCTCTTGGAGAGATGGCAGTATAGTCGTTTACGAAGATGAAAGAAGAAAGAGCCAGAAAACTTATATGAATATATATTCATAACATCTTTCTTCACAGTTAATAATATATATTTTTGTGGAAAACTATATTGAGGCCACATGTCGCAACTTATGATTTGCATAGTCATACTCTTTTATGATTAAAAAGCTTTTTGAAGAAAGAATTTCAACAATTAATTATTAAAAAACTACATTAGACAAAATAAAATTGTTGATTAATAACTATAAACACTACATATAATTGTCTATTACAGTGTGTTCTACATTTCTGTAATACAACTAACTCAAGGTTTGTGCTAGAACTGAATAGGGATGGAACGAAGAACAGTAAATGTGGGTTTCTTTTGGCATTTCCAAAACGCAATCGCTCTTTCTAGCAGTCTGCCAGTCTGTTATTTCATATTTTTATTTTGTCTATTTAACTTATTATACTTTTATTATTATGAGAGATAGTTTACCGTGGATGATGAACGAGGAGAAGATGGTTGGGGGTGCGGTCAATGTTTTTTTTTTTTTTTTTTTAAATTTATTTATTGATATTTACAACTGTATACACATATATACAACAAGTAAATTTGCTGTAGGTGACATAGTGACATGATAAAAACATGTGGAGAATCTACCCACTGGTAGAACTCCAATAACATTTCTAGAGGAGAAGATCTCGAGGCCATCTTCTTACGGTCAATGTTAAACACAAATAAGTTGGATTAACCTATTTAATTGTGCCAACGTTTCGGCTAGAGTTTCTAGCCTTCTTCAGGGCTAAGAACAGAACAAGATAACAAGTACAAGATAACACAGTAAATATAGAAAAATAAAAAATAAAAAAGAAAGTATAAACAGAATAATTTTACACATAAAATGAATAATTTTACAAAATAGAATTAACAAAATGAAGTGATGAGAGAAGCGGGAAACTCTCATAAAATGTATACATAGGTAATTGAAAAAGTGGGTAAAATAACATAATTAAGGAAATGAAATTATATAATACAAAGAACTATGAACATATTAGTTAGTATTACATAATTTAAAAATTGAAATATGAAAAGAAAATGAAAATTGAGAGGATGGAAATATATGTAACAATAATAGTTGGTAAAGAGGCAAAATATAAGTAAAGTATACCAAGAAATGAATAGAAAAAAAAAAAATCTGAAAACACCAATAATAATATTGTGAACAAAACTTATAACGCGGGTAAGGAAAATGGATATAAGTGGAGTAAATAAGGTGTAAGAGTAAAATAAAGAAAGGGGAAAGAAAACAAAAAAAGAATAAAAACGAACCTGTTAGCTGGAAAATCAAACGCCTAATGGATACTGTGCAAATGACGGCCAAACTCTGAATTAAAAAAGCCGTTACAACAATGACTAAGTGTTATATTATATATTATACTTTTATATTAAGTGTTGTTAATTATGAATTAATTGCTTAGGAGTTTGGAATAACATGAATTTAAATATTTTTACATCAGAGTTTTGGTTGCTATTTTTCTACAGTGATCATCTCTTTTAAACTTCGCCTGAAGTTGTTTTTTTCCCGATGTATCATTTTTGGTGTATGAAATTTGTATTTATATTCTGTTCATCCGAAACATGTAGTGAGAGCAGTTTGGTCAGGTTAGTTAGGGTAAGAGTGTGTCTTAGTGTGAGCAGTTTGGTCAGGTTAGTTAGGGTAAGAGTGTGTCTTAGTGTGAGCAATTTGGTCAGGTTAGTTAGGGAAAGAGTGTGTCTTAGTGTTATTATTGATTTTTGTGTTGTTTATAGTTTAATAGTTAGTTGAAAAAAAAATTGTTGTTCTAAAAAACTGTCTTTTTATTGTAAAGCATGACTACAACCAATAAACTTGCGAAAGGTCGCATTAATACAGTTCTCTTATTGACAATTCCTAAAGATCCACAAGAAATATATTTATACATATAATATATTTGCTTATGTACTTTTTTTTTTAATTTATTTATAGATATTTACAACTGTAAATAAAATACATTAAGTAAATCTGAAGTAAGACCATAATGGTATGTTACAGGTATGTAGAGAAACTACCAATGGTTTCACCCCATGGTAAAACATTTTTACAATGTAAGGTATCGAGGCCATTTTCTATTCAGGCACCTCGGAGGATTGTCAGGAATGAAAGAGGAAGAAAGATTAGAAACTTGTGGATTCTGGGTGGTTATGGAGTATATAAAGGAAGGATTGATATCCAGTTCGGGATAGATCGGTTGCTTATGGAAGATTAAGGTCTTTATTTATTTGTGACAAAGTAAGGAGCGTTGAGGATTTTGGATTGTATGGATTGGATACGAGAGGAATTCCAAGGTTTTGTGGGGCAACAAAGTTCAATTCCGTAAGTCCAGATAGGCCTTATTAAAGTCATGTAGATCAGCCTTCTGTAATGAATTGGAAGTTTAGGCCACCTGTCTAATAAGTGATGTATGTAATAGTCGGAATCTACGTGCAGTTTCCAGTCTTTTCAGTCTTGTGTGAAGATTCCAGGTTAGTCGTTTGTCCAGATGTAGTCCAAGGTAGCGGATCAGTTCGGCAGAGGTAAGATCAACATTATTAAAGTAGACTGCAGGGCAGTCGGTAGGTTTACGACGAAGAGTAAAAGTGATTTGATGGGATTTATTTTTATCCTCCGATTTAAGGATCATTCTTCGAGGGTTGTGATATGGGACTGAAGAGTTGGGGATGGAATCAAAGGATTATTATTAACTGTGAGCTCACATCTGTCAGCTGTATAGACGGTGCAGAGGATAGGACCGAAGATACTACCTTGAGGAACACCGATGGTCTGAGAGAAGTAGGGTGAATAGGAACCATTGTGGAGTTAGGAATTCACGGAGTTTGTAAAACAGTCCTGGGTGCCATTTAAATTTTAAAAATGTAGATTAAATAAGAAAATGTTATTTGATTGCTTAAGAGCTCTTAAAGTGCGCTCACATAGGTCTGTAAAATGTTTATACCATTTTCAAGAAATTAAATTTAATGCTTCTTTTATTTATATCTCTAAATATGCATGTAAAATGTGTTTATTGACACCACATTTGCTTTGATGTGTAAATAAAATTTATCAGTTTATGTGTTTTTTAGTGGAGTATGGAGAAATATTTAATATTCAGTATTTCCAGTAGAAATAGCTTCACAGGCTTGTACAAACTAATAAAGTGAACTACATCGTAGGGTTATTGTGAAGATAAATCATTGCAGCCATTTATAAGAAATACGATGTCGGAAGCAGCAAATTGTACTAAGCTCAGCTTTATATCGAACGGCTTGGCTAGTAAAGAAAAGCAATATATTGGAGGCTCTAGCATAAATTAGGTGAGCCAGCAAATGTGGGATAAAGGCTAGGCTAAATCCAGCCCCACATGGTACCGCCTGATAAGGTTGGCTAACACGGGAGGGTCCAAGTGGGAATCTAACAGGTCCCTCTTCTGCTAGCAGAGATAGACCTTCTGTAAATATTATTTAGTTTATTCTATAAAGTGAACATTAACAACATTATTTTTATTGCATAACATATACTTACAACCTGATGATTCTGACCAAATCACGTTCTTGCACAACCGTTGGTCTCGTAACAGTACTCCCTTACAAAGTACTGGACCCCTGTCCCTTCATGGTCCTCGTTCTAGCTGTACAGATTGGATATAATGCTTACGTAGTTTTTCTTGATTCTTTTGTTTTCTTAAAAAGAAAAATGTATATGAAAGATAATGTGAGGATACAATTGGTTCAGATAACCTTCCAACCTCTTTAATACCAGAAACTAATCAGTCACCTGATTAATTTATTGGTAACTTTCAATTCAGGTATCATTAAGTTAACGAATCGCAAAACCAAAGCCATTTTTTAACGTTTTTATGAAAAACTTTGAAACAAATTCTTTTAGCAAGAGATAAAAAATAACTTAAACGTACAAAAAATAAATAAAGGAATTTAGTGAATTACAACAGGCATCATGACTTCCCCTCGAATGACGAACTATGTGTGTTCTGAAAGTCGCCATGAATTTTCAGTCCTTTCATACCTTTCTTTACAAAGTTCTTAATCACTGCTCGAATCTAAGTTTTTTCCATGTCACAAATCACTACGCATAAAACAACAACAAAGAGTCGTCACTATCACTCACGCCTCATGTTCACTCACAAAGGATGTGTGATTATTGCGCGGGAACCTCGTTCCTCTAGTACTGACATCTAGCGGTGATTCCGAGAACTTTTCAAAC
>NW_027115321.1:336539-348275 GCF_000696795.3 Halyomorpha halys | reverse complement strand
CTGATCATGGATTGATATGCTGTGCTTAATAGCAAGCCAAAGTATAAGAGCAGCATGGCTAAATAAATCATTTCGATGCGCTGTTCTGAATTCAAGGCACCGTTATTACTCTTTCTTGAATTGTTAGTTATATATTGCTTTTTCGGATACTTCAAGTTTTTTTGTTTTTTAAATCTTTCAATAATGCTTAAACTTATTTTCTTTTACGCTGTTTTCTGTTTTTTCTCTGAGAAGTCACAATTCTTACAACTGTCAAGGGAAGGGACCATACTGAAGAGAATATCTCCCGAGGGAAACATAAAGTAACAATTGCATGGGGGCCTTAACCCCTGAGTACCCGACAGAACCCGGGGTCAAAACCCAAACAAGAAATAACGTGCCACCGATTGATTATTTATTACGCAGTACTAATGAAAATAATCGACAACATTAAAAAGATGATTTAACAATAGCTCGTTGTGGCACTGTCTCCATCAGAAAATAATGTATGTATAAACTGATTTCAGTTTGATAATAAAAAAAAGTGAAGAAAATATCATTTCTTGTAATAATGCATTTGTCAGTTCCCTGTAATCTTCATGATAAAAATATTATAGTAATGTTTTTATAATATTCACTCAGTGAAATATTAAATACTCTATCTCAAAAACGACAATGCCTTTGAAATTTAAATAAGTAATGTTGGTTTCCTTTACAGTGCAGAGCAATAAGGCTGAATTTCAAAAAATTGAACTTTAAGTGGTTGAATATTATTTTTATTACCTAAAATATACACCTGGAAGATTATAGATTATTTTAAAGATAATGAAATTCTCTATTATAACAAAAAAAAGTAAATTGGACTAGTATAAGGCCAATTTTTCATTTTTTTGTGAATTGGAATCAGTTATTCAGATTCACTGAAGTAAGAAAGATCCTAGTCAAATATTTATTTTTTATTTTTATTTGTGATTAATATATATTATAAGTTTATTCGACTATGCCTATATTTTATAAAATATATAAAGAAGAATCAAAGTTATTAAAACTCTTATCATTATTTTAACTTTATGATTTTCTTAAATTATAATTGATAAATAAATCTTTTTGTGTTACTGAACTCCTTCTCTACCATTCCTCTATCCACTCTTTGAATATTAGAATCCAACTAATCAATATATACGCATACAGGACTCCTTCCTTTGAATGATCCTTTCTGCTTCGTTCCTCTTACTTTTAGAATTTCTTATCTATTTCCGTCCTCAATGCCTCTCTCCGTAACTACCTTCAAACATCAACTTCATGTAGGCATTTGATATAATATATGCAATCGTTATAGTATTTGTTCACAGAGGACTTGGTTCTAGAATAAAGATTATTTTTCATATCATCCTCAGGACTCCTAGATGTGACTGGATTTTTTATGTAACATTTATGTTATAACATAAATATAAAAATATTTTGAAGGCAATGAACGAAATTCATCAAAGTAATATTATAAGGATTCTCTTAACATTATACTAAAAGAATTCCTTTCATTCTTTCAATAAAAAATGAAAAGTTTATGAAACGTTAAGCACGTTCTTCATATTTTTATGGTTTGCCCTAGAAGTAAAAACCAAGAGACCAATGTCCTCGAATGTTTTCAAGCAGAAATATAAAGCAGTAACATTGATTTACGATATAGCCTGGAATAGATGAAAATATTCTAGCATAATTTTCGCTATGCATAAAGAAAACTGTTTGTTAGAAGAATGCTTTTGTTCTTTCATTCATCCGTAGGTAATTTCCAAGCGTACATGGAAATGGGGTTATTAGATAACAAATCATCCGAAATGTGATATTCGGGACCACATGTGCCCCAACGTATCCTATAACCTCTTGAGTAGAACACATATATTTTGCTACGTTCTACTAACCTGCTATATTACAGAATCGTCTTTCATTATATAAACCATAAAGGCTGTTATATGTTTCATTATTGTGTGAACGACAATGTATCGTTTCCTTCTAACAGAAGTCAGAGTATTCTCGAAAAAACTGGAGAAAAATAAATCCTAATATTGCAATAAATATTTTGGTAAACTTGTAAATTTAGAAAATATAAGTTTTAATTATAAACAAAACAAAGTAACTCAGCTTCTCTTTCCTTATATTTTATTTTACCATTCATTTCAACTTTTACAACCTTTAAATCATTTATCATTGTATTTCTTATAAATGTAATGTAACATTTGCATTAGTGTTCAAACTAAAACAAGTTATTGTAAGAAGAGGTGATTGCTACCTATAGTACTTGCAACCTCTTTGGATTATTGAGAGAGAAGACATAGACTCTTAACCTTAACATATCATTTACTACATGTGCATAGTGTATAATGTTACTTAGTTTTCTTCATCTACCAACACTTTATCTACAATTCAATATCATCTTTACCTTTATCATGTCTACATTTTCTACCATCTTTATCAACATCCTCAAGTCCACCCACCTACTAATCTACAGTCACCTCTGTAGATTCACACAATATCATTCCTATAGCTCCATATTTGTAATGATAGAAATTTAATTCAATTAATTTATTAACCCATTACGTATCAAGTAACTTGTAATTCATCTTGATTTAACATAAAGTGTTTATTGTTTAAATAAAAAAAATTATTTAAATTGTAAAATTAAATGTTATTCTATTTATGTATCAAAACAATCTTTATTTTTTTAAGTCCAACGTTTCGGCCATCCTCAAGGACAATCTTAAATATACATATTACAACCACATCCTACAACAATATTTGTATCTAACCAATCCTAGGTTACAAATACTATTGGGATAAAATATAATAGGGTAATTGATTGTGATTAAAATTATTAATATTAATGTGAAGAATTAGCAAATTAGCGTAATTCTAACTGAAATTATCCACCTGGGCATAATAGCGTGCAAAAAGGTTTAAAAATTTATGTCGTTGTAATACTTATATTTAAGGTTGTTCTTGAGGATTGCGGAATTGGCCGAAATGTTGGACATAAATAAATAAAGATTGTTTTGAGATTTAAATTAGATAAAAATAATGGTCCTTCCATTGTATCCCAATCCCACATCACCACCCTTGATGAATGGTGCCAAAACTGGAGGATTAAAATAAATTCTAATAAATCCCATCAAATCACATTTACCCTTCGTCGTAAAACTTCGTCTTGCCCCATAGTATCTTTTAATAATACTCCACTTATTCCTGTTGACTGTTACAACTCCGTAAATTCCTACCTCCTACATACTTTCACATCATTCGTTCCTTTCTCATTGATAGATTTTTCCAAGTAAACCACAATGGCTCCTTTTCATCCCTCTATTTTCAGTCCGCTGGTGTACCTCAAGGTAGTATCCTTGGTCCCATCCTCTACACCGTCTATACAGCCGACATTCCAACCAATCCTAACACTATTCTCACCACGTATGCCGATGACACATGTGTGCTCGCTGTTAATAATAAACCATTAATTGTATCCCAAAATCTCCAATCCCATATCATAGCCCTCGAAGATTGGTGTCGTAATTGGAGGATTAAGATGAATTCCAACAAATCCCATCAAACCACCTTTACCCTTTGTCGTAAACCTACTGACTGTCATTCAGTTTCATTTAATGATGTTACTCTTACCTCTGTCGAACAGATCCGCTACCTAGGACTACATTTGGACAAGCGATTAATCTGGAATCCTCACACCAGACTGAAAAGACAGGAAACTGCACGTCGATTTCGTCTATTACAGCACTTACTAGACAAACAGTCTAAACTTCCAAAACATTACAAAAGACTGATCTACATGACTGTAATAAGGCCAATCTGGACATATGGAGTTGAGCTTTGTGGCTCCACTAAACCTTCGAATTCCTCTCGTATTCAATCCTTACAATCCAAAATCCTTCGCAAAATCCTCAATGCTCCTTACTTTGTCACAAATAAAATCATACATAAAGACCTTAATGTTCCCTATGTAACCGATCTAGCCCGAACCAGATATTACTCCTTCCATTATAAACTTTCCAACCACTCAAACCCCCTAGTTTCTAATCTTGCATCCTCTTCCATTCCTGACAATCCTGCGAGGTGCCTGAAAAGAAGATGGCCACGAGACCAGCTAATGTAAAATGTCATTAGATGCTACAAATAGGTAGTTTCTCTACACGCATGTAACTCTCCAATTTAACTTAGATCAGATTTACTAAATGTACAGTTGTAAATAGCAATAAATAAATATTTAAAAATAAATAAATAAATAAATGCCTTCATAATATTTCCAAAACATTGTGGCCTAATGAGTTTACTTTTAAAGGTCGTCGGTCGGAAATCACTGAATCAAAGAAATCCTCCGACTCAACACTAACAAAAATTGACAGGAGTGAAAACCCACATAATGACATCGAAGTATCGTAATGGACGTTACAGCGTACGGGTATTTTGTTTGAACCATTCTGGTCCTGTCATATAATGTCACATACATTTCACATTAACGAATGTCGTTGCGCGTGTATCAACATGACATGCCTCCATTAACGCAAAAGGTCACTAGAATACTTATAAAGATATACGCAGTATTTTTATTTTTGAAACCTACTTCATAGCACATCATAGTATATTCATAAGGACCATCTTCTTTTCTCCAATAATTCTAGAATTCACAAATCTCCTGATGTGCCCACTTTATGCTGCAGCAATAGCGATTTCTGGTATAACCAATATTCGACAGAGAAATAGAAGATAAAGGTAAAGCGTTTTGTATTCAGCATAGCCCAAGAGGAGAGAAAAGTCAATTATTTCATCACAATGCTTTATTAATTTAATAAAAACTATATATAGTTAGTAGTTAAAATTAATGATTCTGCCAGGTGTAGTTATCTGAAATAAAAAATGACAAATGTTTCAAAACGTTAAAAAAAAACAATTTTTCACTAGCGGCTGCATATTTCTAAAACTACCAATAACACTAAAAACCTAATAGAATATCATTTAAACAACAGTAAATTTACAAAAAAATATGAACCCTAAAAAAGAGAACGTTTAATAGTTCGAATCAAACTAACGGAATAGAGCTTTATCCGAACAACTAGATATCAATCCACAATATCTTGTGGATTTACTTTAACAAATAATAGGGATATTCATGATATTTATTTTAACATGTTAAAGCGTGTTAAATGGAAAAACTCATGTTAAATGGAAAAATATTTCCTTCTTTTACCATGAGCTGAGCTCGTCACTGTTTTGTATGCTGTGTTAGGTTACTTGCTCATAGTTTTTATTTTTATTGGGTATTAATATTGTTTTGGATGTTTTAAAATCTAATAAAGCAATAGATGTCAATAATAATAATGTATTGAGAGTTGTCATTTAGCACATTTTGATTCTCTTCCCCTCACAAGTTAGAAGATCAACAATGGCACTCAAAACTTTCACGCAACTTCCACTTTTTACTAAATTTATCACGTTGTAATAAATTACTTTAATCAAAACTTAGAAGGAAACAATAATATACAGTTTTTGGAAGGAAAGGTTATAAAAGAAGTTGCTTAGAAAATCCGCTAGGACCTCTTATGCATTTAACATTTACTATGACTTTAAATAGGGTTGCTCACAATCGTATATTTATAACATTTAACATAGTAAACCATTTTACATTTAACACAACATCACGATTACCCCTATTATAAAGAATACTATTCCTACGAAGATAAATATCACTAACTATATCATAGTACATTAAACCAGCTTTAATTTGAGAGCTGGCTCACACCATTACGTCGAATGGTTACCCAAATATAGTCTTCTCAAAAACAACGAAGCAGCCATGCGATCGGGCAAGGTAGTGTGATTTCATCGTTTCTGGTTTGAATTTAATTTATCTATTTATTCTTTTTCTCCTTCAGTAATACATAAAATTCTTTAATATTTCGTATTTATACGTTGCATGTTATTTCTCTCAATAAGAACTGTTAATTTTTTCAAATAAACAAAATTAAAGATAGTTTAGAAGTCGATTTAAAATTCGGGATTTAAGCCCTTTTGGTCTATTTCAATGAGCGAAAAAAAATTAAGAATCGATTATATAAAGTGGCAAATCTAATTAGTCGATTTGATCGAATAAATTGCTGTCTCATCCCAGATATTTACCCATTTTTTAATAATTTATTTATTGTTATTTACATCTGTATAACAAGTAAATTTGCTGTAAGTGACATAGTGACATCATACAAACATGTGGAGAATCTACCCATTGATAGAACTCCAATAACATTTCTAGAGGAGAAGATCTCCAGGCCATCTTCTTTTCACGCGCTTAGCAGAATTATTATGTTAGAAACAAGTGGATTTGATTGGTTGGGAAGTTTATCATGGAAGCATTGAAATCTAGTTCTGGCCAAATCGGCAACATATGGGGCACTGAGGTCCTGATGGATGACTTGATTTGTGACAAAGTAAGGAGCATTAAGGATTTTGAACTCTAAGGATTGGATTCGGGGAGGAATTTGATGGCTTAGTGAAGTCCCAAAGCTCAACTCCGTATGTCCAGATAGGCCTTATTATTGTCGTGTAGATCAGTCTTTTATAATGGATTGGCAATTTAGACTGTTTGTCTAGTAAATGTTGTAATAGTCGGAATTGACGAACAGTTTCTTGTCTTTTTAGTCTTGTATGAGGATTCCATGTCAGTCGTTTGTCCAAATTTAGTCCTAAGTAACAGATACCCATTTTATATATGCAATTTCAGTTTAGTAAGACTTCATTTTTGAGCTAGGCTAGGCATACACCGACACACTCACATAGACACAGACCATTTTGGAGAATGCGAAATATTTCAAGATCGTTATATTTTCACTTTATATATTGCATAAATAGGTAAATTAAAATAATAAAGGTCATATTAATGATGAAAATAATCATTTTGTGTAATATTTATTATATCATAAAATGATTTAATACTGCATTCAATCAAAGAATGCATCTTCGGGGAGAAAAATTATCCAAACCATATAAAAGCCATTTATTCAATAATACCCCACCCAGTATACAGATCCCTCCACCATTACCAAAGCCTGTATTAAATTGGGGAACCATTTTCAACCCAAGAGAGGAAAATGGGAAAATATTAGCAGCCATTTCAAACTGACTAGGCATGGTGCCAGATGTCTGTCTACATATAAACAGCCGCAGTTTTGGTTTTTGACGATAAAAACTGGAAGGCTCTGCCAACTAATAGAATTTAAGCTATAAAATATATGAGTCATTTCGGAATTATGGGTCATATTTTTGTCAAAGAGCTTTTAGGAAGGAATCATTGGTAGTAGAAGTTTCATATTTTTTAAAAATAAATAATTCAATTTCTATCCATTTTAGTCTCAAACACTTAATTCTCTTACAAGTCCGACGTTTCGGCCAATCCGGCCATCCTCAGGGACAATCTACTTAATAAAATTTTTAGCACAACCTACAGTTTTTAAGGAATAGTGACTGTGATAAATGATTTTAATTTTGGTTTTAAGTGAATATTGACTAATTAGAAATTGTTGTTTTGACCTGGGCAGAATAGCCTGCATGTAGTTTTTAAATTCCAAAATTTTATTAAGTAGATTGTCCCTGAGTAAGGCCGGATTGCCCGAAACGTCAGAATTGTAAGAGAAATAAAGTGTTTTGAGACTAAAATGGATAGAAATTGAATTATTTATTTTTTAAAAATTTACCAGTCCCAAGAAAATGTATAAGATTATAAATTAAATTTTCATATTTTTTTTCAAATGCGATGTGCCTAAGGTTTCCAGTCACGGTCTATTTATAAATAATTATAGCATAATTAAAATTATTATAAACAGTTCATTGACCCATATCTCTATCTCAAGCCATGTTACAAGCTATTGGTAACTCATTTCAGATAATTTTATGGAAATCCAAGATCGATTGTAATTATCATACAATCGAATTGGCTTCAATGTTGGAAAATCTCCCCTACTCATATACTAATGACATAAAGGACGTATTTTGAATTAAATAATACATCAGTACTGATTTATGTCTGTTAAAAGTATTTCTCTACCATATATTATAATATATTAAGCTTATCTTCCTCCAATAGCAAAAAAAAAAAAAAAGATATTTTTAACTGTCGAATTACCTGGTAACACTGCAAGAACATGGCAGGCAAGAGAAGCTACTTGTTGATATTTAGTAGATAATCAATTAGCTTTACATATTATTATTCAATAATATTTCATATTATTGTCTGTGGATTATGTATTTGTTTCCATCCACGTTCTCGGGACTTCAATCAATTAACAAAGTGCCTTATTAATTAATGTAGCAATTTCTCACAAGGAAAGTAGATCTAGTATCATTACACTCAGTTTTCCAAAATATAATCCTTACCTAAATTAAAAGACTCAATTTAAAAATAAATATATCAGATTTTTCCCTAATTAACGGTACCCATTTTACGAGCTGAAATTGGCGTGGATACGATATTTATTTATCAATGGTTCATTCATGAGTAAGGTACGTATCCATGGCGATTTTACATATAGCTAATTTTTGTCCATTTGGTGGAGGGCTCCCGAATACGTAGGGCTGACTCACGGCTACTGTGAATCAGAAAATTATCTACCACAGCCGGCTTCGAACCCGGGTCCTTGGAGGACAATATCTTAATTTACCCACTCTCTATTAACATGAAAAACCTATTAACCTAAAAAATTCGAGGCACTACACTTCTTCAAAATTATTCGGAAAAAAACAATATTGAACCCATTTTTTGGTCATTGCATTTATACCTACGTCAAAATAAAAATACTTATTTCTTAAAAATTTTTGGTTTTTATTAAAAATTTGCATAAAAAGTATTTTTAAATGACAAGTAATAATTAATAAAAAAAATTATGATTTATTTATCACAGTTGACTGACTAATAGTTTCAAAGCCCTACTCATATTATAAAATCACAAAACACATAACTTTTTATTTTTAAAATTTTCTATAGGAAAAACTAAATAAATTGTATTTTAAATGAATATATCCCCTGTCCTACAGTATCCTTTCTAAACACTCTACTAACGCCTGTTGAACAGATTCGATACTTAAGACTCCATCTTGATAAGAGACTTACTTGGAATCCACACACAAGACTGAAACGACAAGAAACTGCTCGTAGATTTTGATTGCTACAACACTTATTTGACAAACGCTCTAAACTTCCCATTTACTCCGAAAAATTAGTATACACTACGATAATCAGACCAATTTGGACATATGGAATTGAGTTCTGGGGCTTTACCAAACCATCAAATTCCTCCCGCATCCAATCCTTACAATCCAAAATCCTACGTAAAATCCTTGATGCTCCTTATTGCGTTACAAATAAACTCATTCACAAAGACCTTAACATCCTAGTCGTTGCAGATTTGGCCCAAAACAGATATGCGTCTTTTCATTCCAAACTCCTTAACCATCCTAACCCATTAATTCTTCATCTTTCATCCTTAACAATCCCTGATAATCCTCCGAGACGTCTGAAAAGAAGATGCCCACTGCACCTTCTAATTTAAATTAATGTTTGAAGTACCACTAATGGTAAGGTTTCTTCCCAAGATTTTCAAGTGTATATGAAACATACAACATATTTACTTATTGTATTTATTATTTGTACAGTTGTAAATCACATTAAATAAGTAAAAAAAATAATGAATATATCCCATAATCTACAAGGGACATGTGCTTCCTATTAATCTATCATGACGCCTCTACACAACAATGAATGTTACTATAGTCGGCAAGAGACCTCTTAGAAGGTGAAAAACCAGATAGACAGATTCAACGAAGATTCCAAGGAGCTACATGCTCCAATCTGGAAAGCAGTAGCCCAAGATGGAGGTGGTTCGGGGAGCCAAAAATCCACAAGGTCTTTCGAACCAACCGAAAAAAAAAAAAAACATAGTCTAAACTTATTAAAAAAAATACTAATTTTCAATGTTAGCAATAAGAGATATTTACGTAGTAATTAAACGCATTTATTCTTCAACTTTATTTAGAAATTTTGCATTATAGCAGTAACTCATATATCAGGAATCGTTTTAAAAAAAATGTAACTAATACTCTCAATAAAATTTTAAAAAAATTATTCAATGCGTGAAACCTCACTTGAGATGAAATAAAAACTATAATAATTACTATAGTTTATATTCTAACAGTTCTGAATAAATATAAAGTTAACATATTACTAAAATATTATAGTGAAAAGTGATAAATGTTAGGTACAACCTGATTCAACTGAAGCCATTTTTGGTTTTCAAAGAACCCTTCGCAAAAGGCATAAAAGGTTTTCTTAATAAGTTCGCTTGAGCCTTTATATAAGAATCTAAAGAAAAATGTAAGTCACGTGTCTCGAATCGATTTTACGTTTTGACCTTAAAGGGCTAATGCAAAACTTTATATTTTATTCGTTTTTCGATGAAACTCTTATTATTAGAATAAAATAATACAAAATCAGAAGATAATGGGGTCAATTCCTAGAAAAGGTGAGACTAACTATTCCATTTGTTTTATAATTAACGGTTAAACCATTCTGACTTATACTAATCTACTATCCTCTCTAGATAGTTCCTTAGATATATTCTGAAAAATAAACAATTAGTGGAAAATTTTCAAAATGTTCTAAACAATACAAAACATTCTTCAACCTTTTTTGGCCATTTCTTTTCCTTATACTACTTTTTCCGCCCTTCCTAGGCTTTCTTATGATTGAACCCATAAATATCGATGAAGTTTACAAGATACGTTTTGTTCGTATCCTTAATTTTTTGGGTTCATTTCATGTTTTACTCCTGGGACCCTTTATTTCATCTCACAATCCAGAAAAAACAAGCGAATTTTGTGACAGTTTTAAGAACATGTCATTTGACTTTTTTTTTTTTTTTTAATGATTTGTTTATTTTTAAATTTTATTTACAGGAAGAATTACATTTATATTTTATAAGATACCGAATGTCTTTGTTTTAGAATTATTTTTTTAACTTATTCATATTTATTATTATTCTGAAGCCCACTTACGACAAGATTCATCTACCCCACTATTTAAAAATACACTAGTATAATATATGGAGAGCCCGGCTTCTACACAAGTAAGTCCACTCGGCTCCGACATTTCTCTATTGATTATTATCTATTATTAGTTATTTCTCAATTACATAAATTTCAAAAATGGCTCTAGAGAGGAGTTCAGCCTTGCTTTTATTAGTATTTTATCTAGTAAAGTTATAAGTTTTTGCAAAAAGATCACGTATGCAATCTGAAATATTTACAAAATACAAAAAAAGAGCTAGTGCAGTTCATCTCTAATACCAATCTCCAAGGAAATAAAAACAACTCAAATGTAAATCACCAGAAGTAGTACGTTCAATGTTGAAGTGTGAAAACTCAAGATGGCAATATATTGATCCTTCTTCAATATGAAATTATACAATAGTATTGTAATGTGATATCTGGGCCAAGAAATAAAATTATAGAAAGTCATACCGATTTTTAGTTTATTGCCACTAAAAAACATTCTCGATCATCAAAAAATCAACCACTTTCTCATATAGGGTGTTTTTTTAAGCCCGATAGAACTTGAAATTGTATAACACAAAAAATTAAATTGTAATCAAAATTTTTTTTTTATTCGAAAGATCAATACGTGACATTAACATTTGAAAATGATTTCGGGCATATGGG
>NW_027115321.1:333959-336129 GCF_000696795.3 Halyomorpha halys | reverse complement strand
GATCTTTCGAATAAAAAAAAAATTTTTGATTACAATTTAATTTTTTGTGTTATTTTTTACAATTTCAAGTTCTATCGGGCTTAAAAAAACACCCAATATAACACAATACTGCACCCATAACCTTTTTCCATACTGATAAAACATCGTTCTTGAACGGACCGATCAAATCGATTAGTTATCGATTATTTCTAGACTAAATAAGATAACCTCGTTACAGTGGGTTTAACACCTATTCACTGTATTTATATAATTTTTTATTCCACCCATACTGGGATATCAATCCTTCTATTATAAAGTCCCTACCACTCAAATCCATTAGTTTCTAACCTTGCTTCCTCATTCAATCCGGACAATTCTCCAAGGCGTTAGAAAAGAAGATGGCCTTGTGACCTTATGTTGTAAAAATGTTTTTAGGATGTAACCAATGGGTAGTTTCTCTATATGCTTGTAACATACCATTGTAATCTTGCTTCAAATTTACTTGATGTATTGTATGCATAGTTGTAAATATCAATAAATCAATAATAAAAATTGTTTATAACCTTTTATTATTCTTATTTTATTTTTATGTTTCATTTTACACCTTTTTAATTTTTCATTTAGTATGTTCTTTATGTTTACGTCACTTAAGTGTTTGTACCTTTTTAGCCCTGATGAAGCCCTGCAACGTGGGGCGAAACGTTGGCTCAATATAAATAGTTTAATCATTATTTGAGTTTTTCTTTGACTGCACCCAGACCATCTTCTTTTTATAATTAGACACCACCAATCAGCGATCTTTCAGTATATTTCTAATGTATAAGGTTTTGTTTTTGTTTTATTTATTTAAGTGTTTCGACCACTAGGGTCATTTACACTGAATTTACAAAGTTAGTACATTACTATTGACATATTTACAATGTTACAAGGTGAGAAAGATATATATAATTACAAAGTGAGAAAGTTTAAAAATTAACAGTTACTGTTACAAGTTACATTACAATTTACAAATTTAAAATTACAATTACTATTACTATTACAAGTTACATTACATTACAATTTACATTTTACAATTACAATTACAATTAGTTAGACTATATGTGATCATAAATATTAATGATTTTTAGAAAGTGAAAAAGTTTTGTTATTTTTGTGGGATCTTCGCTCAACATTTCCTGTAAATCTGAAGAGAACCGATGTGGTTCGTGAGCTATACATTCAGTGAGAATATGCCTAACGGTGAGATCGTTTCCACAGTAGCGACACGTCGGTGCATTTTCTTTTTTCACGAGATGACCGTGAGTGAGTCGAGTATGGCCTATCCGAAGACGGGTTAATACCACATCTTCTCTCCGTAGCAGATTCAAGTTTCTGGTTGGACGTTTCACTGTCTGTTGGACCATTCTTAACTTGTTGTCTCTCATGGTGAACCATTCATCTTGCCACTCTTGCCATCCAATTTCTTTTATCCATGAAATAACATCTTTGCATATTGATGATGTTACGACTTGGCCTGTCTTTATAGCTAGTCTGGCCTGCGAGTCTGCCTTTTCATTCCCAGTGATCCCACAATGACCTGGCAGCCATAAAAACAAGACCCTACAACCCATGTTGTTCAAAGTTTTCAAATGCTGCTTCAACTCTATTATTAATGGATGTGTTGAAAATGGATCTTGTACTGCGATTTTCCTAATTTTTCCCAACACTACAAAATCCCCGTCGTATTCCTGAATTTCCCGAACTCCCTGTTCCAAGTTTTTTAAAATTCTTTTTATTTATACCTTTAGTTGGAATAGTCCTTGCCCAGATACCTTTGAGTGCTTTTGTTACCAAGGAAGGAACTAGTTACCTCCCGGGAAACGGTGAATTGGAAAACAGTTACTCCAGTCTAAGTGTTCTAATTGGTCGGCGGTTTGCATAGTTTTCGACAGTTCCGTTCTGTCACGGAAGAGCCGGAGCTTTGATTAGTAGAAACTGAAATCGCTATGGCCTAGTTAGGGCTTCATTACAATTTCCGCTAAAACTTAATGAAGGAACAGTAGCTTCGATCCTAGTACTTTATATAAAGTATAAACAATTAATAAAAATATAAGTATCAAGTAATATAAAATTATATCGTATTTCATTAAAACTAAAATAGTTGTTGGAAGATTATTGATTGACCGTGTGTGAAGATGAAAGGAATATGGTC
>NW_027115321.1:329306-329919 GCF_000696795.3 Halyomorpha halys | reverse complement strand
GCAACGTGGGGCGAAACGTTGGCTCATTAAATTAGTATATTTCTACTATTTGAGTTTTTCTTGACCGCACCCGGACCATATTCCTTTCATCTTAAAATAGTTGTTTAATGAACATTTGTCTTTTTCTTAGGCTTTTTGAGTAAAAACATTTTATTTCATTATCTATATAAATAAATATCTACATGAATTTGATCTATACAAATTGATTATTTATTTATTATAAATTTATATATTACATTTATCTTTTTATTCCATCCATTATTTATTTTCTAAGTGAAGAAGATGGTTGGGGGTGTGGTCAGCAAAAAACACAAATAAACAAAAATTATTTATTCATACCGACGTTTTGACCTGATTTTCAGGTCTTCATCAGGGCTATAAAACAAAAAAAGGTAACAACCATCATCCATATATAAGTTACTTACCCATTGTATCATATATTTTATATTGTTCAATATGTTGATTCAAATAGTTTTTCAGTATTTTAGACACTACTCACATATCTTATATTATACATATTTTCTTACCTATATAATATTATATTCCATCTTTCATTGTTAACAGTTTGTTACTGCCTGATCCCATTGTTGTTAATCTATTATTTCATATTAAA